>NC_059475.1:1468140-1758237 GCF_018139145.2 Gymnogyps californianus
CACTCAGCATGGCACGCTGGATGTTCGACCAGTCGGCGCTGCAGGAATACATCCTCCTGTGCTGCCAGTGCCCGGCCGGGGGCTGCTCGACAAGCCGGGCAAGTGAGTACCAGCTCGGGGCGGGGGGCTGCCTGGTGCCCCGGACCCCTGCTCAGCACCCCAATATTTCCCCCAGGTCCCGGGATTTCTACCACACCTGCTACTGCCTGAGCGGGCTGGCCATCGCTCAGCACTTCGGCAGTGGCGACCTCCACCACGAGGTGGTCCTGGGCGTCCCCGAAAACCGCCTGGTAGGTGCCAGGCATCGCCGTGAGCTGCCGGGGCACGCAGGGCCGAGCTGCCCGGCCTCTGCCTCTCCTCCACAACGCCAGAAAAGGCATTAATCTCCTTTCCCTGTCTCTCTCGCAGCAGGCCACGCACCCCGTCTACAACATCACCCCAGAAAAGGTGGTGAGAGCGGTGATGCACTTCTTGCAGCAGCCTGTGCCCAGCCTGGAGCCGGTGGCCGCTGCCGAGTAGGGGCCCCGCTGCCCCCAGACTGTGCGGAGCAGCCCTTCCCCGGGGCCGGCGGGGAGCCGCCGCGGCATCTCGGCGCGAACGGGCAGAGCGAGGTCCTCAGGGTGCTAGCAATACCAAAAACCGGCCTGCCCCGTGGCCGCCAAGTCCTGCCACCGTGCCGGGTGCCCCGCTGCCCTCCCGGCAGGAGCCGAGCTGGCCGAGGGGGACACGGGACGCGGCAGAGCTTTTGGCATCAATAAACCAGAACCAGACACCTGCCGTCTCCTGTGCGCGGGGAGGGCACGTAGCTGCCACCGCTTCTGTGCCACCGCTGGTGGCCCTGGGGACGCGGGGCAGGAGGTGACACCGAGCTCGGGCTGTTTCCAGCCTCCGCCAGGAGCTGCCCTGGTGTCACCTCCCCTCCCGCCCCAAGAACACGCGGCTACCACGGGGAAGGATAAAATAAGTTTTTTTTTTTTTTATTATTTATAGTCTTATAGTAAAGGGAAGCCTTAACTTGCAAGACAACTCTGGGCAGTATGTACAACATACCTTAGATCCATGGAATGAATGGCATCAAAACGGGGACAGGGGACAGGGTCACCTACGGGGCAGGGACGGGACACTAGAGTTCAGAAAATGCCACGGAGGTGGGGAGGGGCCGGGGGGGGGGGAGGCGTGGGGGCGAGGGAGGGAAGGAGGAGGGGGCAGGACGCACACGGAGACCACCCAGCACGGCCCCCCCCCAGCTCTGCACCGTGGAGGGAGGGGTGTGGGTGCTGCCCCCCCCTCCCCGGCTCTCGCAGGCGCTGGGGGCAGGTGGAATTGCACACGCAGAAAATAAATAGCGAGACCCCCCCAGCGCTTGCCAGGGGGGCTGGGGGGGGGGGTGCAGGCGCAGCTCCCCACAGAGCCTGGCCTTTTGGGGGGCACAGGCCGGGGGGGCTGCCTGGCTCCTGCACAGCCTCACCCTTCAGCTCAGGACTGCCGTGGTCCCCGGGTATAAATAGAAATGCTCATATAAAATCAGAAGGGAGAAGGGAGAGGGGCTCGCTAGTTGTGGGAAGGTGACGGGGACATCTCCTCGTGGCCCCCCGGATTCCCCCCCAAGTCTGTCGGGCAGGCGCTGCGAGGCCCTGCCTGGCCGGCTCCCCCCGGGGCCGTTGCGGTTAGAGCGGGGAAAGGGCCGGGGAGGGCTGGGAAGCTGCAGTCCGAGAGCCTCTACGAGAGAAGGGAGAGAGTCCTTACGCAGCCGGCGGGCGGGCGGGCGGCCGACAGCAGCGGGGGGCCGTGGGGGGGCCTAACTGGCCTCCATGCGCAGCTTCTTCCTGCTCTGCGGCTCGTCGGGCTCCGAGTCGGAGCTGGAGTCGGAGCCGCCGTCGAAGGCGGAGATGGTGCTGCCCTTGGGGTTGGTGTAGAGGCTGTTGTCCGTCGAGGGGTAGTTGGCCTGCAGCTGGGCGCTCGACCGGGCCTTCTCCAGCGCGCGCACTGCAAGGCAGGGCCACCGCGTCACCCCCGGGGCTCCGGTACGCGTGCGCGTCCCCCATCCCCGGCTCCCGCGGGACCCCCCCGCTCACCTTGCTGCTCCAGGAGAGCGTTCTGCCGCTTGAGGTCGTCGATGTCCTGCTGGTGCGTGTGGTTTTTCCGGCGCATGTACTGGATGTACTCTGTGGCTTTGTCCAGGATTTGGGCCCGGGATGCCTGTTGCAATAGTGGGAAAAGACAGAGGCAAGATAAAGACCTAGCCCGGGGTGGAACCGACGGGGTTTCGTCTGCCTCGTCCCACCCGCAGCGCAGCAGAAAGGATTTTGCCGTTGCTCTGCCGTGCCCATGTCACCGGGCGAACCGAAGCCCAGCTCTTGTCCCCACCGGGGACCCAACTGGGGATCCCTCGTGGTGGGGCAGAGCCTCGCTGGCACCGGGAAGGGTCATTTCTGGACCCTGCTGATGGTGCTTGGCTTGGGCTGAGAGAGCCGGCCCCAGCCGAAATGTCCCCCGCAGCGGCATCCCAAAATGAGAAGCCACCATTGCATGTGAGGGTGCCGACAGCCCCACCACCGCAGCCGCCAAGCAAAGCACCGCTATTCCCGGTGGGAAGAGCTGCCCCGTGGCCGAGCTCGGAAGATCCAGCCGCACGAGGTCGATTCGCCCCCTCTGCCTTCCCAAAAATACAGGCCGCGCCGGAGGCCAGGGCCGGGCAGCTCGGGCTGGCAGCAAGCGGGCAGGACCGGGGTGCACGACCTGCCCCCCAGAATGCCGCCCTGTGGGCAAGGAACCGCAGCTCAGCCCCGCTGCCGTGGCTTCCCGTCGCTGCTGTGGAAATCCTCGTCCAGCTTCAGCACCCTGGGCCGGGAGCCCGGGTGGGCACGTGGCCGGGCACCCACCGCGCTCCATAAACTCACCTTCTCTCCCTGGAGGGAGGGGACGGAGTCCCGCAGGCTGTGGAAGCTGTCCTTGATGTGGTCCCTGCGCTTGCGCTCCAGCGCGTTGTGATGAGCCCGTTTGTCGGCCTGAGAGGGAAGGGAGAGGGGGAGCTTGAGAGGACGGCACCACGGGGGAAACCGCGACCTGCTCCCCTCTCCCATGGGTGCTGCAGGACAGCCCATCGGGTCCCAGAAGTGAACGTGAAAAGCCTCGTTAGCATTTCGGCAGCCGCCCCGCTTCGCCCGGCGGAGAGGCCGGGGCAGGAGAAGCCGGGCTGCCGACCATCACCCAAAAACCTTGCGCTGGCAGCTCCGGATGAGGTGCCCGGAGCCGGTGCAGGAGCTCGGCTGAACCCCTGAGCCCTCCTCGGCCGGGCGGCACGGCGGCCGCGACACCTCCCGCTCCACCGTGGCAGCAGCGCAAGGGCGTGGGAAGGAGGTGGCTCCCATTGCTTTCGGTTTCCCCCGGCCCGTCGGAGCCCGTGGGCAGCTTCCTGCTGCCAGGGCAGCCCTGAGCCCCGCTGGGGGCGGAGGGGGGGCAGAGCCGGGGATGGGGGGGCCCAGCATGGCCCCAAGGGCCAGGGAGACCTTGCAGCCCTCTGTTCTGCACCCCCTGGGACATGTGCCCCCCGCCCAAAACCAACCAGACACAGGTGCCCTATCTGCCCTCTGCCAAGAGACACAACCCCACACGTCATAACCCCATATACACCCCCAAGATCTGGCCCCACACGTCCCCCCTCCCAGAGACAGCCCCCCCCCCGAGAGACAGCTCCACAGATGCCCCCAAAAGACACAACCCCCACATCTCCTCCCCTAAAAGAGACGCAGCCCCACACATAACCCCCCCCCGAGAGAGACACCCCTGCTTTCCCCCAAAAGCCCCAGCCCCACGTTCCCCCTCCCCTAAAGAGCCCCAGCCCCACAGATCGCCCCCCCCCAAAACACACGCCCCTCAAGAGACACCAAGCCTCATATGTTACACCCCAGCCCCACAACCCCACGTCCCTCCCCAAGAGCCCCAGCCCCACAAGTTCCCTCCCAAACACCTCCCCCAAGAGACATAAGCCCCACACGTCCCCCCAAACCTACGACTCCATGTCACCCCGCCAAGAGCCCAGCCCCACAGGTTCCCCCCCCCCCCCAGAAGAGCCCCAGCCCCACAGGTTTCCCCCACCCCAAGAGCCCCAGCCCCACAGGTGTCCCCTCCCCAAACACACATTCCCCCCCCAAGACGCCCCCAAACACACGTCCCCCTCAAGAGATCCCACAGGTCCCCCCCCGCCATGTCACAGCCCCCCTCCCCCGCGCAGGCGCACTGCCCCCACCGCCCCTCTCGCCCCCACGTGCTCCCGGTACCGGGGGCGGCAACGACGTACCGCGGACTGAAACCTCGGCTGCTCTTCCTGAGGGGACCGGGCCGGCGGGGAGGAGGAGGAGGAAGAGGAAGCGGGGTGTGGGGGGGGAAGGCACCGGGAAACGGGGCCGCGATGGGGGGGAAGGAGAGAGAGAAACCACACGTTACCCCCCGCTGCCCCTTCCCCGGCGCTGCGGGCACCGGCGGGGAGCGGCGGGGGGGGGTGTCCCGGTGGCGGGGGACCGACTCACGTCGCTCTCCACCTCGATGTCATCGTTGTCGCTCATCGCTACCGGCCGGGTGAGCCGCGGGCCGCGCCGCCACAACAACAGCCCGCAGCGCGCATGCGCCGCCGGCGGCACACGTGACCGCGCGCCTCTTCCCCCTCCCAACCTTCCTTAGCCTCTTCGGCGCGGGGGATTGTGGGTGAGGGAGTCCGCGGAAGGAGGCGGGACAGCGAGTCCCCCTGGGCGGGGACTACAGCTCCCGGCGTACACCGCGCCCGTGCGCGGTGTACGCCGGGAGCTGTAGTCCCCGCCCAGGGTGGTGCTGGTACCTGCTTCCCCTCATGGAGGGCGGCGAGGCCGCGACGACGCGAAGGCGGGGTACGGCGGCAGTGGGCGCGGAGGCGGCGGGCGGGAGAGCTTTTATTGAGCCATAAAGAAGCAAAAGGGGGGCCGGGCCGGCTTGGATGTGGTACCTCAGAGGGTGGCAGGGGGGCTGTGGGCCTGGCCTGGGGGTTGTAGGCCTGGCTAGAGGGTCTGAGGGCCTGGTCTGAGGGGAGCCTGTGGAAATTTGGGTCCGCTTGGGGGAGTTTGAGCAGCTCCAGGGAGGGTTGTGGACCCCCCTCTGTCAGGTTTAGAGAGCAGGGGGGGCCACCATGGCGGTGGGGCAGGACAGGCTGTCTCTAACCCAGCTGGTCCCCATCATCTTTTGGCAGCTCATCCCCGCTGGTGGCCTCCGCTGGGTGCTCGTCGTTGTCGTCCTTGCCGTCGTCGCCCTCCGAGCCGGTCTCGTCCGAGTCATCCTCCTCCAAGTAGCGATAGCCGCGCATCTTGTGGCGCGGGCGGGGGATGCGGGGCAGGCGGTACGCCACGTGCTGCGCCAGCTTGTGCTCCATCCAGAGGTAGGCCCCCACCGCCACCGCCAGCGTCAGCAGCATGATGGAGAGCTTGGCCTGCAGGAGGGCAAAGCGGGAGATTAGTGTGGCACTGCACCCCTCCCTGAGCCTGGCAAGCCCTGGAGGTGATGGAGCTTGCTGGGGGGCACTGCGGGGATGGCTGCCCGCCCAGCCATGCTTACCTTCATGGGCAGGCCAGACCACAGGTAGACGGTGAAGATCGCCAGGGCCTGCCACCAGTGGTAGATGGTGAAGACGAAGTCTTGGCGCTCCTTGTCCTCGTACAGCATGCCCAGGAGGACTGCGCCGGAGGAGATGGGCTGTCAGCATGCCCCTCCCATGCCGGTGTCCCCTCTCGGGGCACTGTTAGCAGGACCCAGCTGCGGTGGGTCTGTCCTGCTCCTTGTCAGTGGGTCCAAGGAGCTGGGGACCACCAGGTTGCAGTGCCAGGGGACATGAGGAGAGGATGTGTCGGGGAGCTGGGGACAACCTGGCCGTGCCAGGAGACAAGAGAGGCTGTGTCGGGGACCTTCCCGGTACTCACTGCTAATGCCGGTCTTGTTGAGGGCACTCCCCATGCCCCAGAGCACGGCTATGGCGTAGAGCAGAGGTGCCTGGACCAGGTGCCGGGGCTCAGGTGCCCAGCAGAAGAGAGTCACCAGGAGGGCGGCGTGGACGAGAGCTCCGGCCAGCAGCGGGATCTGCCGCCGCAGGCGCAACATGCAGAGAGCCAGGCTGGAGCAAGCCGAGGCGGAGAAGCCGTAGGCCATGAGAAGGTACGCCAGCTTCTCCAGCCCCAGGGCACACACGCCGTAGTTCTGCAGCGAGGACAGGCTCAGCGTCACCCGGTTGGGCTGTCCCCACTCTGTCACCCCCCGCCCTGTCCCCGGGCCCTACCAGGGAGAAGCCGGTGCAGACAAAGAGCACCTCGAAGCCGCTGTAGATGAACAAGGGGAAGAGGTGGCGCAGGCGGTAGTCCCGCATGTGCTTGAAAGGCAGCTGGAAGATGTTCCCCCAGCCGATGCTGCGCAGGTCGATCTCCTCCGTGGGCCGATACGCCGAGCCGCAGAGCACCAGGACCTGCCGCGCAACCGTGGGTGAGGCACTGCCGGCGTCCCGTCCCATCCCGTGCCCACCCCGGCACTCACCACCAGCATGGCGAGGAAGGCAGCCGCCATCAGGGCGCTCTCCACGATGATGAGGTTGACGCTGCGGGGCAGGCTCTGCAGCACCGTCTTGTTGAAGCCGGGCAGCGTGCCGTGGCTCAGGGTCCCTGCCGGAGGGGCACACGCGCCACGGCTCAGCCCCAAACCGGGGAGATCCCCATGCCACCGCGCCATCCCACGCCACCGTGCCGTCCCGCACGCTCACCGCAGTGCTTGACCTCGAAGAGCGTGTGGTTGAGCTGGTAGAGGTAGTTGTTGAGGAAGAAGAGCATGGGCATCTGAGCGCAGACGAAGCTCAGCTGCAAGACGTATAGCAGGGGACGCTCAGCGCCGGGCTGCCTGGCGCGGCCCCCTGCCCGTGCCACGCACCCCGCCGGCGCTCACATGGAAGCAGGCGTAGAAGACGGTCTGGAAGACGACGACGTAGGCGTTGCAGGCGCCCCGCGGTGCCCGCTGCTGCTCCTGCACGTGCTCCTCCTTGTAGTTGATGTACTCGTAGTACTTCTGGGCCATCCTGCATGGCACGGTGGGTCAGCCGGTGCCCCCCGGCCCCCCCTGCTCACCCCTCCTCCGCTGCCTACCGCGTGATGTAGTTGCCCATGGAAGCCCAGAGGGGCACGATGACCACCCCGATGGCCACGGCGGAGGGCACCAGTGTATAGTAGCGCTCCCAGTAGTTGCTGGAGACGAAGAGGGCGTAGATGCCCACCGCCAGGAACATGGCCCACTTGGTGCCGAAAAACCTGCCGGGGCAAGGAGGGGGAAGCGTGGGCGCCCGTGCCGGCGTGCCGGCGGGGAGCGCGGGCGGCGCCGTACCTGATGAGGACGGGCGTGTAGAGCAGCGCCGCGACGGGGGTGACGTTGATGCCCATCAGCACCTTGCGGTCGATGTCCTCCAGTTGTATGTTGCTGTACTTCACCTCCCGGTAGGTCTCGTCATAGTGCAGGATCAGCTGCATCTGCAGGAGGCCTGGGGGGGGTGGTCCAGCGGCTGTCACCCCCCACCCTGAGCCCCCCCCCACCATGGCGGGAGGTCCCCGGGGAGGGGCAGGGCCGTACCCAGGTAGACGCCATAGGTAAGTGTGCCGGCCAGGCTGGCGGCCAACACATTCTTGACCACGCCGAGGCGCTTGCGGCGGAAGTACTTCTGCTCCTCCTCCTCCTCGTTGTAGTCGGGGTGAGCACCCACAAAATCGTCCAGCTGCGGGTGACCCCGGCCGTCAGCCCTGGGGACGGCCACCGCAGGCCTGGCCCCCGCGGGTCCCCCCCTCCACCCCGACCTCACCTGCGCCTCGGTCCCCTCGGCACCCAGCCCATCACCCGCCACCGTCTTGGCCGCATCTTCGTAGCAGCTGGGGTCTTTCTCCATCGCTGCCTCTGGCGGCGGGGGGGGGGCCTGGATGGTGTCAGGGGTGGGAGGACCCTGTTGGCACCCCCAAGCCCTGCACCCATGTGTCTTGTACCCGCAGAGCTGCACCCATGGGCCCAGCACCCCCAGCCCCTGCACCCCTGTGCTTTGCACCCCCAGCCCCTGCACCCATGTCATGCACCCCCAGCCCTTGCACCCCTACACCCAACGCTGTGCACCCTTGTGCCCTGCACCCCTACACCATGCACCCATGTGCGTTGCACCCCCAGCCCCTGCACCCATGTGCTTTGCACCCCTGTGCCCAGCACCCCGGCACCCCAGCCCGGTGCTCCCCCGGTACCCGGTGCCGGAGCCGCGCGGGCCGGCCCGGGGCGGGGCGGGCGCCGCTTCCTCTTTCGGACGGAGCGGGCGGGACGGGGGCGTTTAAAGGGGCCGCTCCCGCACCCCCCCGGGTCCCGCACCCCCTGGGTCCCGCACCCCTCGTGTCCCACAGCCCCCCCCCCCCGCCCTGGGCCCGGGCTCCGGTCCCGGCCCGCCTGCGCTGCCACCACCTCCGGCCCGCACCCCCGGTGCCCCCCACCCGTGCCCGTCCTCAGCATGCTGACCACCCCCGCACCCCGCCACCCCCCCCCGCACAGCACCCATCCCACCCCAACCTGCACAGCACCCGTTGCACACACACCCCGCGCAGCACCCTGACCCTCCTGCACAGCACCCATTGCACCGCCCCCCCTTGCACAGCACCCACCCCAACCCGCACAGCCCCATTCCACCCCCTGCACAGCACCCCGCTCCCCAGCACCCCTGTCCCCCCCCAGCACTCCCACCAGGCCCTGGTGTGGGTGCTGCCTGCTTGGGGTGGCCCGTGGCGCTGGGTGCCTGCCCTGCCCTGGGCCCTGCCACTTTCGCTTCCCCTTCCCGGCCTGGGTGATGTGGCAGGGTGCCCGGGTGGGGGGACACCCCAGTTTAGGGGTGCAGGGCTGGTTTAGGGGGTGGCGGGGCATACGCCTGTCCTTGTGTCACCCAAAACCCAGGGCTGGGAGGGCGACCGGGCGCGTGGCGATGCCGGGGTGCCCGCGGCCGTGCGGTGCTGGTGCCGCGGGGCAGGGTGGGGAGAGCTCTGGGCAGGGCGGAGAGGGTGAAATCTCCGTCACAGGGAGCCAGGGCAGGATCCGGCCCAGCCGGTAGCGGGGGATTCTTGAGATGCGGTGGAGGAGCAGCCAGCACCATGTTGGGAGGGTGCTGAGGCCGTGGCTCCCGCGGGATGGGGGGGACATGGCGAGGGACAGCCCCGGGAGAGGCCAGGGCAGTGGTGCAGGATGCGGCCCCGGGGGCTGCCAGGGAGCAACACCCGCCCGGAGGCCCCCCCCTCGCCCCAGGCAAGGGCAAGAAGAGCCACCCTGGGGTGCCGGGGGGGAAAGGGCCTTTCCCGGGGGTGCGGGTCCGTGGCCCCGAACCTGAGCGATGGTGGGCAGCGAGGCAGGCTGTGGCTGCAACCCCCCCAGCACGTCCCCAGCGCTGTGCAACCCCTGAGTCTGCAGCCACCTCAGTTCAGGCTCCGGTGATGCCAACGGAGAGCCGGTCCCCTGGTTTTCCCCATCCCCAGGAGCCGTGCGGAGCGTCTCTTCCCCGGGCACGTCCCAAATTGGGATGGGGTACCCCGGTACCCCCCCACGAGCCCATTCTGGGTACTGATCCACTGCTGTCCCTTGTGGGTCTCTCCGGCAGACATGTGGTATCCTCCGTGGAGGCAGGGGCTGGATCCCGGAGCTGCCCCAGGGAACATGGCCAAGCTCACGGTGCCAATTTGGGGTGCTGCCTGGGGGGCCGGGGGGGGGGGGAACCATTCCCCCTTCCCTGGGGGGGGCTGCTGCGGGTCCCCGGGGAGTGTGGCTGTGGGGACTGAGCCCAGGGTGCGGTGGCGGGGTGTGTGGGGCAGGGCTGCTGCCCTTCCTGATCACAGAGTGGAGTAATTAGGGCCGGGTGGGGAAGCGGGCGTGCGGGGAGCCGGCGTCAGCGGAGGTGAGGGCTGCGGTGCCGGGCAGGAGGAACCGGTGCCGGCGGGCAGGGCCGGGTGCGGGGTGAGCTGAGGGCTCAGCCAGCTGGCACTGGGGTGGGAGTGGGCAGCCCTATGGACAGACAGGGGACCCATGGGGTCCATTGGGGGTGTCTGCAGGGTCCCCATGGGTCAGGGTGGTCCTGGGGAGCAGGATGATGGGTGTCTGTGGGGTCCCTGTGGGTCAGGGTGGTCCTGGGGAGCAGGATGATGGGTGTCTGTGGGGTCCCCGTGGGTCAGGGTGGTCCTGGGGAGCAGGATGATGGGTGTCTGTGGGGTCCCTGTGGGTCAGGGTGGTTCCAGGAGCAGGATGAGGGGTGTCTGTGGGGTCCCCGTGGGTCAGGGTGGCCCAGGGGAGCAGGGTGAGGGGTGTCTGTGCGGTCCCAATGGGTCAAGGTTCATGGTGGTGGTTTGGTGGCCATGGGAGTTCCCCAGTGCTGCCGTCCCATGGGGGAGGTCCCATCCCATCCCATCCCATCCCAGGCCTTGAACCCATTGCCAGCCCCACGGAGGCAGGGTGTTATCTCCCCACTGCCAGCCCCACGGAGGCGGGGCACAGGCCTGCCCGCCCCTGGCCGTGGGGCCCGGCCACCGGCCCCACAGCATTTAGGAGGGGCACCCTGAGCCTCGGCAGTACCAGCCCGGCCTCGCGCTCCTCTCGCCACCGCTCAGCCCTCCAGGTAGGCACCTCAGGGCCCCAGGGACCGGACTCCCCTGCACGGCTCTCGGCTGGCCCCACGGCTGGGCTTCTCCAGCCCCACTCAGGTGGAGGCTGTGGGGCACTGGGCACCCTGCTGGGTGGGTTCCCTTGAGGATGGGTGGGTGCGTTGGGCATGGAGAGGGGTGGGGGGGGGCAGATGTGGGGCTGCGGCTCTGCCCCCCAGCTCTGGGGATGTCTTCGTGTGCTGGTGGAGCGATGCTGTGCCCCCAAAGGTGGGCTTGGCTGTGGCAGTACCGGTGCTGGCTCACGCAGCCCCACACCGGGGTCCCTGGGGGATCCCCATGGGTCAGCCCGGGATGCTGCCCCACACTAGGGTCCTTGGGGATCCCAGTGGGGCAGCCTGGGATGCTGCCCTGCATCGGGGCCTCTGGGGATCCCTACGGGGCAGCCTGGGATGCTGCCCCACACCGGGGTCCCTGAGATCCCCATGGGGTGACCCCGCGTCAGCAGGGCAGCCCGGGCAGGTCCATGGCTGGAGTCTGGCGGCCATCCTGGAGCACAGGGAGGGTCTGGGAATGCCAGGCATCCCCTGCCGGGCGCACCGGGGCCTCTGGCAGCCGCGCCGGGCTGAGTCACCCCGCGGCCGGGAGAGCCCCAAGCACCAAGCCACCCTTCAAAGGTGCCGCAGGCAGCCCCGGCTAGCTCGGGGCACAGGTGTCTCGTTGCGGGGTGACTCCTCTTGGGACCGAGCCGGCATCTCCGGCACTTCCAGCCCCGGCATAACCCACTCCGTGTCTCTCCCCAGGGCCACCACACTCTCCGTGGAGACCGGCAGCTCTTTCCCACAGCTCAGCATGCAGCAGCCCCTCGAGCCCCCTGGGCAGCAGCCCCCGGGCTACGGCAAGTGTAGCCCGATGGGCAGCGATGCCGGGAAAGCTGCCGGGTGCGGCGCAGGCAGCGGAGGCATCGGGAAGGGGCCGGTGATCTGCAGTGCCGTATGGTGAGAGCGAGGGGCCGGGGACGTGTGGCAGGGGGCAGAAGGGAGACAGGGTGCTTGGGGTGAGGTGGGCAGGGGGTGCTGTGGCAGTGGCAGGGCGATGGGGTCCCCGGGTTGGTGCTGATGAGGGATGCTGGGGGACGAGTTTGGGGTCTGTGGGCCACCACACCCCAGCGTGGCCCAAGGGAGGAGACAAGGGACTGCTGGGAACAGTGCCGTGTAGGGGGCACAAGGAGCCCTTGCTCCTGGCAGCAAGGGGAAGACTCAGGTATGTGGACTCCCTGCCCTTTCCCCAGGGACTCTGGGGCTCCAGTTTGATGCTGGGCTGGGGCGACGCGGAGCTGGGGTGACGTGGAGCTCCTCTCCATCCTCACTGGGAGTGCGAGAGGCTGGGACGGGGCTGGGATCCCTCTGACATCCCCATTCCCGCAGCGGGAACCCCTACGCGGGGCTGGTGAGCCACCTGCGGGCAGCCTGGCTCTCGGGGAAGACGCGGCCCATGGAGTACCGCGTGGCTCAGCTGGAGGCCCTGGGACGCTTCTTGGATGAGAAGAAGCAGGAGATCCTGGAGGCCACCGCCTCGGACATGGGCAAGGTGAGAGGGGGCTGGGTGCTGGCCATCGGGGTCACATCTTTGGGGCCCTTCATACCCCCTTGTCTGGGTCTTGCATCCTCCTGGGTGCAGGTGTGGGGCTCTGAGCATGGGGGTCCCCTCGCTGGGGTCCTGCATCCCCCTTGATGTGCTGCAGAGCTCTCTGTAGCCAGGGTTAGCTGGAGCATGGGTAGGGACCGTGCTGCTGGGCAGGCTCGATGCCGCTAACCCCATCCCCGGTGTACTTAAACCGGGCAAAGCCCCCGTTGGCCGATGCGCGGTAGGAACCTTGATGTTACCGAGCTTCGCCCTCTGCATCTGCCCCACGCATCGCGTCCCCGGTGGCTTCATGCGACCTCCGCAGAGGGTGATGTCCTGGGGTGGTCCTCGCCAGCCCGGTTGTACCTGGAATTTCTGGCGTTGTGCGATGTGCTGGCCTTGCACATTCCTCCCAGGGCTGCTCAGGGCCGGGGCCACTCGCTGGCCTCGCAGGGACTGGTTTCGCTGGCACGGCTCTGAGCCACGTGGTGGCACAGGCAGGGACCTGGATGTGGCTCCGGGTATTGCAGCATGCCGGGAGCTCCCGGATGGTGTGCCGAGGAAGCGGGAGCATCCCCGCCGTGGCTGCGTCTAGCTGTCTCAGCTCACCTCTTCTCTGTCCGGCTGCTTCAGGACCCTTTTCTCCCCCTTTTTCCCTTCCTGATGTGTGCCGCAGCCCAGCAGACCACCGCACGCTTCGCTCACGCAGCATTAGGAAACGTTTTCAGAGGGGTGGCTTGCCCTGGCGCAGCATAACTGATCTTATCTGGTAGTGGTAGCACTCAGACCCAAAGGACTTGTGTCTTGGGGTGTATCAGCGCAGCGGCCCGTGCCCTCAGACACGGCTTTCAACATCCTGACGTCTCCCAAGGCTCGTAATTGCCTTGTTTGTTTGAGGTGAGGGCCTTCTCCTTCAGCCAGGGGTTGATAGGCATCAGCTCTCGAAGTGCGTCCTTCGTCTCTTCTAATTGTATGTAATTAGAGCTGGTTGTCTAGTAATATGCTTGTTATGCAGTCGGGCCTTCATAGTTAGATGGACAGTTCATCTGGTCTTACGTATCTGAGGTGGGTACCTCACCTCCAGGGATGCCGGTTTCTCTCCACTGATGACTGAAGGCACTTGGATGACCTCAGACTTAATGTCCCATCTTACAACCTTCGTGTCCCATCAAAACCCTTAATGGCCCATCTTCACCAGGAATTTCTTCATCCTCCTAGTGATGCAACTGTAACCCCGGGCCGAGAGCGGCCCCGTTGCTTCACCGGACATCCGATGTGCTTGCTGAACCCTCATGTCTAGGACAGGCTCGGCCTCTCGGCAGTGGCATTGAGCGGCGTTAGGGACCTGAAGGTCTCTTGAGCGCGGCTTGGTGGTGGAGCATAAGGGGTTGCCACCTGGGAGTCAGCAACTAGACTTTCCAACCCCAAAGTGGTGTTTTGGTGCAGCAATGGAGGAAGGCTCCCACCCAGGGATGCTTTTGGGTTGCAGGAGTCCAAAGGACGTTGTGGCGGAGGGTGTCAGACAGCTGCGCCCACCGCGCTTTGCAAACACGGCTTCACAGCGCAGGAGCTTTGCTCCTCCTGCTCTCCAGGGCGACGGAGGGGCTTTACTGAGCCTGCTGAGTTATCTTCTTCTCGTGTCTTCACACTTCTGCAAGAACGGTCGTGAGCTGTGCTTCACGGCTGTGGTTACGGCAGCGGAGAGGACCCACCGCAGGCAGGAAATGCCTCGGCAGCCCCTGCGATCCCGGCTCTGACGTCCCGCCACCGCTCCCGAGTCACTGTCCATTTAGTCATTGCCTGTTGGGACACTGTATCTTGGAGAAACCTGCTGGGTTTGTTTAATTCCCTGACTGGGGCATCTCACCCGACCTGCCTTTCCCAGCCGCGTGCCGGCTCAGCGCAGGAGCCCCAGGAGCTACGGGGGGTTTCTGTCTGGGACGGGAGTCTGGTGGTGCTCAGCCGAGCTCCGTCACGAGGCATTTAATTAAGCGGTTGCTCTTCTTCATATTTCTCTTTGAACAAAGCAAGGTCTTAAGTCCGGCTTTTGTGCGCAGGCCGTGGGAGGGAGCTCAGGGCTTTGCTTCCAGCTCGTGTGTCCAAGTGGTCGGGACACAAACGCACCAGTGCAAGAGCACTGTCCCATCCCAGGTCAGCAGCGCGGAGCTGCCTCTGACACCAGTACCAGCTTTTCTGTAGCTCCTGGAGCTCCGGTGACGTTGCTCCGTCCCCCCTTGGCTCAGGGCTCTGTTGCCAGGTGAGCAGTTCACAGATGCTGAGCTCAGGAGGCTGTTAAAATATTGTGAAGATGTTAAATATAGTTTTTTTTCCTCTGGCCAAATACCTGTTTTCATAAAATTTCAGGGACTGTGATATTCCTTGGGGGTTGCAGGGGGTGACAGCAACTTCTGCTTAATAGCTTTTACTGCTCTTCATGGGCAGAAGAGGGGGGAGATGTCTCCTGCGGAAGGGGAGGCGATGGGGTCGGGGTTGGGGTGATGCTTACATGAGGTCTGTCCCCAGCCGTCCTTTGAGGCTTACTTCACTGAGATCCTCCTCTGCAAGAACGAGCTCAACAACACCCTGAACAACCTGTGTCACTGGATGAAGGACGAGCACGTGGACAAGAATCTGGTAAGGCAGAAGCTTTAGGCTGACCTGGGAAGGGAAGAGGGGGAGACAAATTGCCGGTGGCAAGGGGCAGAGCGGGTTGGGGAGGGCAGCACTGCGTGCTGGGCCGAGGCAGGGCAGGAGGCGGTGGGAACGGCACTGAGGTCCTGGCCTTTCTCGCAGGTGACGCAGCTGGACTGTGCCTTCATCCGCAAGGACCCGTATGGCGTGGTGCTCATCATCGCGCCCTGGAACTACCCCATCCACCTCTTCCTGGTGCCCCTCATCGGGGCCATCGCTGCCGGTGAGCTGAACCAGTGCCCTGGCCCAGAGGATCCGGGCAGTGCCAGGCACCGGCGAGGAGGTCTGGCCAGGGGCCTCGTCCCCCGGCTGGGGTGCCAGAAGGGCTGGCTGTCACCTTGTCACTGCTCTGATGTCCTGTCGGTCTCCCCCCAGGTAACTGTGTCGTTGTCAAACCCTCGGAGACGACCAAGAACAGTGAGAGACTTGTTGCTGAAATGCTGAGCTGCTACCTGGACAATGTAAGAAGCTCTCCCTGTCCTTGTCCCTGTCCCTGCCCCAGGGCCATGGTGTTCCCAACCCTGTCTTGCACACACCAGCGCCACACCATCCCCGCTCTCACGTGCTGCCGTACCTCCTTCCTCCACGCTCAGCCGGTGTCCACACACCCAGCAGCCCGGGATGCTGTTGGTGGGGACGGGGACACAGCAGCCCAGGCAGATGCTGACAGCGGGTGCCCCTTCCTCTTATGTTGCAGGACTGCTTTGCTGTGGTGACCGCCGGCATGCAGGAGACCACCAGGCTGCTGGAGAACAAGTTCGACTACATCTTCTTCACCGGTACGTCCCGAGGGCTGGAGCAGAGCCCTGCCTGGTTTTTGTGCAGTGAGGAAGAGGGATTCCCGCTGGATACCCCGCTGTGGCTTACCCTGCCCATCAACGTGAGATGGTGGGCAGCCTGCCTGCAAGCACAGGGCCCCCTTCCCTGCCCTCGAAGAAGGCAGGGCTTGCGTTGGGGGTCTGGTGTCAGCATCTGTTGGAGGATCTGGGGGGGTGTGACTGAGGGACTGGTGGGACTTGGTGCGTTTCCCCGGGACCTGGCTCCCCAGAGTGCCACGTCCCAGAGCTGTGCCGTAGCCGGTGGGATCCTCGCCGTGATGCATCTTTTCCTGGCCCTCAGGCAGCGCCTCCGTGGGGAGGATCGTGATGACGGCCGCTGCCAAGCACCTGACGCCCGTGACGCTGGAGCTGGGGGGCAAGAACCCCTGCTACGTGTCCGACACCTGCGACGTGCAGAACGTGGCCCGGCGGGTGGCCTGGGGCCGCTTCTTCAACGCGGGGCAGACCTGCATCGCGCCCGACTACGTGCTGTGCAGCGTGGAGATGCAGGAGAAGCTGATGCCCGCCCTGCGTGAGGCCATCACCGAATTTTTTGGCTCCAACCCCCAGGAATCCCCCGACTTCGGCCGCATTGTGGGGGACAAACAGTTCCGCCGCATCCGGGCGCTGCTGTGCAGCGGGCGCGTGGCCATCGGAGGACAGACGGACGAGAAGGAGCGCTACATCGGTGAGGGCCCGGGGCCCCCAGGGCTTGTGGGACCACCCGTGCCTGTGCACTGAGTGACGCGTTGCCATAACCCTTCTCCGCAGCTCCCACGGTGCTGGCGGACGTGCTCCCCTCTGATCCTGCCATGCAGGAGGAGATCTTCGGGCCCATCCTGCCCATCGTTGTTGTGGCCAACATGGACGAAGCCATTGACTTTATCAACGCGCGGCCGCGGCCGTTGGCCATCTACGCTTTTTCCTGTGACAGCAAGGTACGTGCGGTCCATGGACCAGAAAGGGGGGTGAGGGAAATGGGGCAGTAGGGCTAGCGCCCACCTCGCCGACACCCCAGGGCATGCTCTGGAAGGGTCTTTTGAGCCCAGCTGCTCTGGGCACACCGGGCTGATGGATGAATTGGCTGATATTTGACAAGTGCTGCCCACGGAGCCGGGGTGTGAAACCCATGTCCACCTTCTCTGCTTCCTTCCCAGGTGGTGAACCAGGTCCTGGAGCGGACAAGCAGCGGTGGCTTCTGCGGCAATGACACCCTGATGCACGTGACGTTGACCTCGCTGCCCTTCGGCGGGATTGGTAGGTCCAAATCTCCCAACCTGCCTGCCCCTGGCCAACGTGAGCCGGGCGTGATCCTACCCCCGGTGCCTGAGCCATGCTGGCCACAGTGAGGAAGGGTCTCAGGGGAGACGGGGCACCCAGGCCTGGGCCCCAGGTCCAGGGGGCTCAATAGTCTGTAGGGAAATCCTTCGGCACCAGCGAGGATCCCACCAGAAGCCCTTTGCTTCACCGCGCCAGGGCTGAGCTCTCGGGCTTTGCAGCCCTGTTTCTGCTGAACACGCGTGGAGCGCTGTGAGGTTTCTTCTCTCTGTTCTTGCTGTCCCAAGCACAGTGTTCCCTGAGTATGTGCAAATGGTTCATATCAAAGGTCGGGAAATCCGTACCACTTGATTATTTCCCTGGTATTTCTGAGCAGCGTGGGCACCGTGAGTGAATTTTGTGCCAGGCTTCCCTGGGAGCTCCTCAACTGCTGCTCCCTTTGGTCTATCCATCACTCTGCTCCTCGTCTGGGAGCCCATCCGACGCGTTGTGCTCCTTGGGTAGGCGAGCTTCCTCCTGCAGACAGCGTGGTGCTGGATGGGAGCCCTTAACATCACTCAGGAGCAGGCTTGTACATTCATTCTGCCTTTTAGGACTAAATAGCAGGAGCAAAATGCTTATAAGTGTCTGGAGAACCTGCTTACGGGAACTTGGAGATCCTCCTGGGCAAAGAGGAAGAGTTTCTGCTCTCTAGGGGCAACAACAATTGTTTTCTCAGGTGAAAAGTGAGGTCTGCCCAGCCCTGGACCTTGGTTGTAGCGTTGCCCAGGAAAGAGCACAGGAATACAGGAAGCCTCTGACGATGTTTCCCCAGAATATTTTCCCAATCTCTTGGTCTCTTCCCCAGAATATTCTCTGGGGAAAATATCTCAATTTTATCCTGCCCATGCTCAGCAGCTCTGTCGGGGCTGACGGCTGATTCAGACATAATAGGACACCACGACAGCAAAGTGCAATTAATTCCTCGCCTGACTGTGGCTCAGGGAACAATTTTTGGTGGTTCCCACACTGTAACTTATCTTTATGGAAATGATTCAGACAAACTGCCTCAAATTATCAGGTGAAGCCATTTTATAGGAGCCCGGTCAGGTGAAGGGTCTGAAGTCATCGGGGTGAGATGGCATTCGCCCGAGCTTCCACAGTAGCTTGGATGTGAAGTCACTGGGCTATTAACCGCCATGTGCAACCTCAAGCTTAAACCAGCCACAGGAATCGGGAGAACCGGTGTTGCCAGCATGGCTCCAATTTTTAAGAGCTCCGGGAAGAAGCTGACCTTCGTAGGGGCCACGCCGGTAGCTCCTAACCCTGGGTAGATATGGTAGAGCACTGCAGAGGTTGTAGAGGGAAATCAAGCCTCGTAGACCCAGCAAAGCTTACATAGATAAACGTAGGCTGGTAAAAATGATGCACTTGGACCTCCAAACAGTGGTGATTTGCTGGACTGAGTAGCCATAGAGCTGGAAAAGGCACAGGGAAGGGTGAGATCTCCTCCACCATGTCTGCGTTGCTCGGCAGCGCGAGCATTCGCATGAGAAAAGCCTGTAAAGTTTTCCCTTGTGTTGCGAAGCTCCGGAGTGGGCAGGAGCAGAGTCCCGTTGCAAGTTTGGACCTGTCCTCTGTGTTGCAGGAAACAGCGGCTTGGGGAAATACCACGGCAAGTTCACCTTCGACACCTTCACCCACCACCGCGGCTGCCTGCACCGCAACATGGGCCTGGAGGCCCTCAACGCCCTGCGCTACCCGCCCTACAGCCAGCAGAAGCTGGGGCTGTTGACGGCCACCTTCGAGATCAAGCGCAAGGGCATGTGCACCCTGCTCTGAGGGCTGCCCCGCGTCGCTCACGGACTGGGAGGGGAGAAATCCTGGCTGGGTCCCCCCGGGGGAACAAAACCACCCTCCCCGGGAGGCCGGTATCCTCCTCCCTCCTCAACACCGGTCCCCTATTCCCTTGCCACGTCCTTTGCCTCGCTGCCACCCTGACGCACGTCGGACGGCGGCGACGGACATCTCCTCCTGCACCTTCGCTTCTCCCCGGCTGCCTCTGCTCCGGATCGTTTGCTGAGACACATCTGAAATGCCAAAAAGTTCTTTTTCTCACCCCGTACTTCTCTTCCCAGCAGAGAAACGGTTCCCGTGAGGCTGAGGACCAGCAGTTAGCCCCATCTCCCGTTAGACGGGCCTTTCCTTCTGGATGAACCTTGCTCTCCCTCCTCTCAGTGCTGGCTGTTGCTTTTTCCTCCGTGTAACCCTGCTTGTAGTAAAGACTTTGCATTGAGCTTTCCTGCCTGGCCTCGCCTCACGCCTCCGTCACCCGGCTTGGGGGGTGCCGGGCAGGAATCCGGCAGCCGAGCCCCGAGGGGTGGGTGCCCAGACCCCCAGTGTCCCCATCCATCACGCTGACACCCTCAGCCACACCATCGCACCTCTTTGGGATTGTGCCCACCTCCGGCACCTCCGTGCCCGGTGGCTGCGTGGCATTGAGGTGCCCCGGGCTGGATTTGGGGTGCGTTTTGCATATCCCAAGTGGTTTGGGATTGGAGCGGAGCCAGCGGTGACGCACGGCAGGGCAGGCAGCCAAGGGGCAGAGCAGGAAGCTGGCAGCCGAGAGGCAGAGCAGGAAGCTGGCAGCCTCCCTCCTTCAGGCAAGCGGGCTGTAGCGGCGACTGGGGTGGGTGGGTGGCTGCCTGCCTGCACCCTGCCTGCACCCTGCCAGCCCCACAGGCAGCTCCGGAGCTCAGCAGGGTCCTGGCTGCGGTGCCGGGGTGCTGGCGAGGCTCCCCGAGGCCACCTCCTCCAGGTCAAGCACCCTGTTAGCTGGGGTGGGGAACCTGTGTTTTGCAGCCCAAAGGGGGTGAGGCTGCCGGCAGCCTGCCCAGCCCGTGGGCAGCCCCGGCGTAACCCGCCCCGTGCCGCTCCCTTGGGACCATAGAGACCGGCAGCATCTTCCCGCAGCCCGGCATGCAGCAACCCCTCGAACCCCCTGGGCAGCAGCCCCCAGGCAGCGGGGCCGGGAAAGCCCCCGAGGATGATGATGGTGGTGGGAAGGGGAGCGTGGATGGCGATGCCACGAGGTGAGAGCGTGTGGCCGGGACAGAGGGGAGGCAAGGAGGGGTCCGGATGCTCTGCCTTCTCCTCAGGGCTCTGGTTTGATGCTGGGCTGGGGCGATGTGGAGCTCCTCTCTCTCATCACCGAGAGCATGAGGGGCTGGGACGGGGCTGGGATCCCGCTGACATCCCTGTCCCCGCAGCGGGAACCCCTACGCGGGGCTGGTGAGCCGCCTGCGGGCAGCCTGGCTCTCGGGGAAGACGCGGCCCATGGAGTACCGCGTGGCTCAGCTGGAGGCCCTGGGACGCTTCTTGGATGAGAAGAAGCAGGAGATCCTGGAGGCCACCGCCTCGGACATGGGCAAGGTGAGAGGGGGCCAGGAACCGGAGGGACCCAGCGGCTGGAGGAGCCGAGGGGCTGCCCACAGCTCTGCCGGCTCCTGCCGTCACGCAGAGGGTCGACGTGATGCCCCAGCGGAGCTTCCCCACCCGTTCGGTGCTCCATCCCCATGCTGGGCTCTGCCCTGGGCTCCGAGCCAGTGGATGTGGGTGGAGGCAGCGAAGGGGAGACGGAGCTGGAGCACGTTCCAGCCCAGCTCCTCCAGAGCTCGCCCCTGCCCCCAGTGTGGACAGTGGGGGGGCTGCGGGGAGCGTCCAGACGTAATGAGCCGTTGCCAAACCCGTCAGCCTCAGTTTACCTCTTTTCTGGGCAGGTCCATCCCCGACTCCTGTCACCCCTCTGCGTGCTCCCTGCCTCGGGCTTTCCACCAAACGTCGTCCCCTCCCCTCTCTCGGTGCTCACCCAGGCTGCAGCTCTCAGAGCCTGGAACCGCTCCCCCCCCAGCTTTGCGTCGTCCCCTGCCTCTTCGCTCCCTCCCTCCCACCTATGTCGGGGTCACCAAGGGCAGAGGCAGAGCAGACCCGTCCCCTGCGTCTCCGTAAGTCCTCAAAGAGCTCCAGCCCCCCGAGCCTGATAGTTTTCCCTTCGGTACAGCTCGTTCGCCCACAGCCAGAGCCTCAGGCACCACGCAGGGCTCATCATCTGGTGTTCTCCATCCTAGTTCACAACTTCCCTTTGGGCACCCTCCCTACCCTTACCGCAGTCCGGATCGATGGGATCCGCATCATTTTTCCTATTTTTAAGCAGCTGGCTCTTGTGCCGAGAGGAGGCACGGAGTAATGCTTGATCCCGTCAGGGAAAGGTGTGCTGCATTTCAGCCCGCTTCCCATTTGCTTCTGCACCCTTTGTGCTTCTCCTTTCCTGGTCTGGGTGGGAGCCCGACACCCACCTGCGTTGGGAAGCCTCCAACGCGGTGTTCGGAAATCACTGCCCAGGCGTGGTGCTGCCGGCGCTGACTCGATCCCGGGCAGACGCTGTCCTTGGCAGGGGGAAACGGGATCACCTTCCCTTCCCTGCCCGGTGGCGAGCATCTCCGGCCAGGTCTGGCCGGTGCGGTGCTCGCAGCTCGCGTGGTGCCCAGCAGCTTGTGGCCAGGGCTGCGGTTGGCAGCTTCGGTGCTCGTGTGAAGGTCTTGCCCACCCAACCTTCAGCGTGGGAGAAGAGAAACGGTGGCGGCCAACAACCGCTCTCACCCAAGGGATAAATCCGAGATGGAAAAACTCTGCCCATGAGCCCAGGACAGCGCAAATGCCATTGGGGGGTTAAAATTTGGGATTTAACATCTTGATTAGTACAATTATTAACTATTTCACAGTAGTACAGTCATGAATTTTTTTTTTTTTTAATCACACGGTTTCCTCTGCATCTGCCCACACCAAGGTTGGGCAGCACTTTGCTTGGCAGCACCTTGCTGAGGGTTATCCCCAAGCCACCAGCGATAGCTACGGCTTAGTAAACCCCCACAGCTCATACACGGACACAAGGATGGTGCATCGAGTGAGGTCAAAGGCCTGTCCAGCCCAGGCTCCCTGCAGGATGCTCAGAAACAGGGCAAATACACGATATTTCCAAATATTTTTGGAAGCCAGCAGTGCTGCCTCCTGCCCACAGTGAGAGCTGTGTGCCTGCTCCATACTTGCTGCCGTGGCACTGCGGGCAGCACCGGCCACCCGGCGATGCGAGCTGCCGCTGGGGCCGTGACTCCCGTGAAAGGAAAAACGAGATACCCGAACATCTGCTGTGGCTCCCTTCCCAAGAGAGCGCTTTGTGCTGCCACACGAGTGAGTCAGAGCCGCGTTCTGCCTGCGGTTTCACCAGTCTCTTCTCGGGGACACGTTGGACACCTCCTGCGGTATCCTCCCTGGTCGCTGGGTCTCTGCTGCTTCTTTCTTCTACTCTACAGTGAGGTACCAAGCTCGGTCTTTTCTGGCCTCATCTCGGAAAGCCCCGTGCGGGGCTCTGCTCCTGCTGGGGCTGCATCCCCTGGCACAAGCCCGCCCGCTCCAGCCCACCCAAGACACCCAGCTCGCCCAAACGCCAACCGCAGCAAGCTGATAGCTATCGTTAGTGTCGGTCGTGCTTCCTCGTTTACCCGAGGTTCCCTTTTCCTTGGAAGAGACATCCAACATGTCAGTCTGCTCGAGCTGTCTGCTTTCTCTCTCCCTGGAAAGGCAGCCCAGCTTCTTCCTTGATCTTGCTTCTCCTCCCGATGTCGTGCCGAGCCACACGCCTGCACTGCTCCCAAAACTCCTCCGCCCTTCGGGCTCCCTCTCTGCGTGACCGTCCTTCATCCCGCCCTGCAGAGGACAACCTCTGGAAGCCTTTGCTTCCTGCTCTCCCTCCTTCCTAGGCTCGGTGGTGGATCTCCTCCTTGCTTTCTCAGCTCACTCTGCCAAAGACCCCTGCATGAACAGGCTCCAAAATCTGGATATTCCCTTTTCTCCCATATTTCCTCCCAAATCTTGACACCTGGGTCGTGGATATCCCCCAGGACTGGCTGGTTTTATCCTTCAAACCTGCCACTTCTGCACCAGTCCCTGTCCACCTTCACCTTCCACCGTACCCCTGGGTGAGTAGAAACCCCACTGCAGGACAAACATTGAGGGGTCCTCTGTTAATCGAAGGTGAGGAGCTGCTGGCAGAGCCAGACCTCAGCACCGGTGCTATTCCTGTGCCGGTGACACGTCCATGGTGGGAAAGCCGAAGCCAGGCGAAGTGGGGTGGTGGGGGGATTTGCACCCGGATCTCTTCTGAGTTTTTATTTATTGGGCTAAATCCTTGAAGACTCGTACCTGAGTTGCTCTCTGGCAAGCCGTGAAAAAACAGCCCGTCCTGCTGGAGTCCATCAGCTTGCTTCGCTTGGGTGTGAAAACGCGTGTGATGATAGAAAAAGGGGTTGTGACTCGGGATGCTCTTGTCTCCAGACCAGACAGGATTCAATAGCCAGACCAGCCCTTTCTTCCCCCAAACGCCACCACTGCCTTCACAGACCCCTCTCCTCCCCAAATACTGCATTTTCCCAAACCTCAGCTGAGCTCCCAGCAGGGAAAGCCCGGCCGCAGGCAGGTTACTGCCAACAGGACAGGCCCGGTGATATCGCAACAGGATTTTGGAGCTCACCAACACCCCACATCGCAGACACGGTGGGGCTCACCCCCTCCCCGTGGCAGGCTGTGCCGTGCAGCTTGGGGGTGAGAACAAAGCACACATCCCCCATGGGACATGAAGGGCTTGGGTCCCCAAATCCTGCGTAAAAAAATGTGCAGGGTAGGGGATAAGAGCTGCTGCTGTGCTGCAGGACGTGCAGAGCTGACACGCGGGGTGCTCTGTGTCCCCAGCCGCCCTTCGAAGCTGAGTTCTCCGAGATCCTCCTCTGCAAGAACGAGCTCCACGAGACCCTGAACAACCTGTCCCACTGGATGAAGGACAAGCACGTGGACAGGAATCTGGTAAGAGGGAAGAGGAGGGAGACGATAAGGGGGAAGGACCCACCTCCTGGGCAGAGCTGGGTGGGATGCCGGCGTGGAGATGGTGGTGCAGGTTTGGGATCTGTCCTGCAACGAAGCACTCCTGACGTGCTGGCTGTCCTGCAGGTGACCCAGCTGGACTCGGCCTTCATCCGCAAGGACCCGTATGGCGTGGTGCTCATCATCGCGCCCTGGAACTACCCCATCTACCTTATCCTGGTGCCTCTCATTGGGGCCATCGCTGCCGGTGAGCCAAACCTGTTCCCTGGCCCAGAGGATCCAGGCAGTGCTGGGCACCGGCGAAGGCACCTTGTCCCCAGGCTGGGGTGTCCGAAGGGGTGGCTGTTACCATGTCGCTGCTCTGACATCCTGTCTGTCTCCCCCCAGGTAACTGTGTCATCGTCAAACCCTCAGAGATAACCAAGAACACCGAGAGACTCGTGGCTGAAGCACTGCCCAGCTACCTGGACAAGGTAAGAAGCTCTCCCTGTCCTTGTCTCATGGCTGGGGTGTTCCCAGCCCCTGCGTACGCCGAGCTGTGCCCTGTGCCCTCCCAGCACTGTGCCTGCCTTGCACACACCAGCGCCACACCATCCCCGCTCTCATGTGCTGCCGTACCTCCCTCCTCCACGCTCAGCCGGTGTCCACACGCCCAGCAGCCCGGGATGCTGTTGGTGGGGACGGGGACACAGTGGCCCAGGCAGATGCTGACAGCGGGTGCCCCTTCCTCTTATGTTGCAGGACTGCTTTGCCGTGGTGACCGCTGGCGTGCAGGAGACCACCAGGCTGCTGGAGAACAAGTTCGACTACATCTTCTTCACCGGTACGTCCCGAGGGCGGGAGCAGAGCCCTGCCTGGTTTTTGTGCAGTGAGGAAGAGGAATTCCCGCTGGATACCCCGCTGTGGCTTACCCTGCCCATCAACGTGAGATGGTGGGCAGCCTGCCTGCAAGCACAGGGCCCCCTTCCCTGCCCTCGAAGAAGGCAGGGCTTGCGTTGGGGGTCTGGTGTCAGGATCCAGTGGAGGATCTGGGGGGGGTGTGACTGAGGGACTGGTGGGACTTGGTGCATTTCCCCGGGACCTGGCTCCCCAGAGTGCCACGTCCCAGAGCTGTGCCGTAGCCGGTGGGATCCTCGCCGTGATGCATCTTTTCCTGGCCCTCAGGCAGCGCCTCCGTGGGGAGGATCGTGATGACGGCCGCTGCCAAGCACCTGACGCCCGTGACGCTGGAGCTGGGGGGCAAGAACCCCTGCTACGTGTCCGACACCTGCGACGTGCAGAATGTGGCCCGGCGGGTGGCCTGGGGCCGCTTCTTCAACGCGGGGCAGACCTGCATCGCGCCCGACTACGTGCTGTGCAGCGTGGAGATGCAGGAGAAGCTGCTGCCCGCCCTGCGCGAGGCCATCACTGAGTTTTATGGCCCCAACCCTCAGGAATCCCCTGACTTCAGCCGCATCATGGGGGACAAGCAGTTCCAGCGGGTCCAGGTGCTGCTGCGCAGCGGGCGTGTGGTCATCGGTGGACAGACGGACGCAGAGGCACGCTACATCGGTGAGGGCTTGAATTTCACATAAGTCTTCATCCTTGCATGGAGTGGACTTGGATTTTGGAGAGGGTCTCACAACTGGAGGGGAGGTTCTAGACAGAAGTGACATTTAGGGAAGGTTTGCATGGGAATCGGGAAGCTTGGTGAGGCGTCCTATCTTAAAGGAGGTATGGGTCTTGGGGAGAGGACCAAGGTGTCATGTCCAACCTCTATGCGTGGCTGATGCCTTCGGATTTCTTTCTCTGCAGCTCCCACGGTGCTGGTGGACTTGCAGCCCTCTGATCTTGTCATGCAGGAGGAGATCTTTGGCCCCATCTTGCCCATTGTCATCGTGGCCAACATGGATGAAGCCATTGACTTTATCAATAGCCATGAGCGGCCGCTGGTTGTGTATGCCTTCTCCTCCGATGACAAGGTATAGCGTACAGGCTGTGTGAAGCCAGGCCGATGCTTGCCCCATGCTCCTTGGCAGGCGTATTCAGGCATGTTCATGCTCCAAAAATTTTCTTTAGAGCAGCCAGCCCTGGTTGTGGGGGAAGGATTGCAGCTGGAGGTGCGGGAACAGGGTGCGAAACCCACGTCCACCTTCTCTGCTTCCTTCCCAGGTGGTGAACCAGGTCCTGGAGCGGACAAGCAGCGGTGGCTTCTGTGGCAACGACACCCTGATGCACGTGACGTTGACCTCGCTGCCCTTCGGTGGGATTGGTAGGTCCAAATCTCCCAACCTGCCTGCCCCTGGCCAACGTGAGCCGGGCGTGATCCTACCCCCGGCGCCTGAGCCGTGTTGGCCACGGTGAGGAAGGGTCTCAGGGGAGACAGGGCACGCAGGCTTGGGCCCCAGGTCCGGGGGGCTCAATAGTCTGTAGGGAAATCCTTCGGCACCAGCGAGGATCCCACCAGAAGCCCTTTGCTTCACCGCGCCAGGGCTGAGCTCTCGGGCTTTGCAGCCCTGTTTCTGCTGAACACGCGTGGAGCGCTGTGAGGTTTCTTTTCTCCGTGTCTGCCATCCCAAGCAGAGTGTTCCCTGTGTATGTGGAAATGTCTTGTTTAAAAGGTAAGGAATTTTGAATGCGGCCACCACAGAAACATCTCTAGACCCTTCTTTCCACATGCAGTACCTCTGTAGGGTGCCGGCAGCCAGCCTGTCACACCCATCCCCCTGCTGTGCTACTCCTCTCCTCTGCAGGAGAAAACTTGGAAATTGTCACTTATCCACAGTTTTCAGGAGCTCAGAATTTCGTTTTTTCATGGATCTCCATTTTGGAGTCCGGGTCTGAAGACAGCACAATTCCCTATGAATTCCCAAATGTACACACGTTGCTTTATATAAACTCCTGAAGACCTATATTGCCTAAAACCATTGAGGAGTAAACAGCCGGGGATCCAGATCACAGCCTAGCAGAGATACCGTGAGGGTTAAAAACTTTACAAGCATTTGCCATCATCCCATCGCAGAACTGACAAATCACCCAAGGGTGATATTTTTAAGGCCAATCTATTTGTATGTGCAATTTCTGACGGTCCTCCCTGTTGCTTCGCACCAACCTTTTGTAAATCAGCAGATCTTGAAAAGGTCTAAATTTGATTCTGAACCTTTTGCTGAAGTTTCCTGCTGGAGAAAGGCAGCCGAGGAAGCTGTCGCTCTGCTTCCTGCAGTATCACAGTCTTCTCCGTATCTACACTGGCCACCAGGCAGTGATTTTAGGTTTACACTTGATGAATTCAAGCAAACGTGCAAGGATTCCCTGCAACGTGAAGCAAGGAAATGAATATCAGCTGTAAGTTGTGTAGCTCTCATGTTTCAGTTGATCTATGTGATTCTGAGCTCCTATGAGATGTTTTCTATCCAGAGCATCAGCTGGAAAACAATCCTTTCGTTCTTTTAGAGGCTTCAGAACAAAGCTGTGTCTAGTTCTGCATTCTTCCACCACGACCCTATGCAGAGGCAGGAGTAAGAACAGGGCAAGCATGCATGACATTTCTTCCTGAACGTCTTCCAGCCTCCATCTGTTTCCAGCTCAAATGATTTGCTAAGCCAGAAGGGTCCCGCGTGTTCGGTACAGGGTGCTGGGCTCCACATACTTACCCAGCCTCTCCTCGAATCCAGGGAAACTTTTAGTCACTACGATATCCCTGTGACATGGCGTTTCACAGCTCACGGACAGAAACAGCACTTGGGGGCTGTGTTTCTTCTGGTCTGCTCTGGATGTCTACTTAGGTGTAAAAAACATGTCCAGAAGTGCTTCTCTTTTCCCTCGGAGAGGAAGGAGTCTAGGTGATGGAGACACCCGCTTTTGATCAGATGACCTTCACTACCATGGAAAAACAGCTCCTATTCTCCTCCCGAGAATCAGCTGCTCAGCTGGCCAAGAGCCATCTAGTGACCTTCCTCCGTGCTGGGGCTGCTGACGTGCGAGATATCAAACATAACGCATCTGCTTGACCAAGATTTGCATTTTATCAGGAAGACGGACCAGCTCAAGCTGACTCACAGAATTTTATCGCGATAGTTATCAGCACATAATTTTCTGCCAGTCTGCCTGGCTTGCTCCTGGCCAGCCAGCTTTTCACCTCCCAACACTCATGTCACCCGTCCTTGGAGATGGGTCACATCCTCACCAAAGCCACCTTGACGATCGCCCCTCTCTGCTCCTGGAGTCTCGCCAGCAGTGGGGCTGGAGCCAGCACGAAGGGGACGTGGTTTGGAAGGTGTCCCTGCGGTAGGGAAGCTCGTCTCGGGGGAGCATCTCGTTGCTGCTGCCCGCTCGAACACCACATCGTCAGTGACACCCTTCCCAGTCGCTCTGGTACCAGGCGAGGTTTCATGATCAAAAAAGGTTTGGTTTTTTTTGGTTTAGGTTTTTTTTTTTTTTTTTAATCAATAAACTTTACAGATTTAGAGTAAAAAGAGAACAGAAACTTGACAGGGGATGTAGGAAGCACCTGCAAAAGAAGAGTTGAAGATATAGAAACAAGACTAGTTTTCTTTACCGAGTGTTTTAGGTGCTTAAGCATCCGTGGAGATGGGGACGCATCTCCCAGCATCCTCAAGGGCATCCGTTAAACAAGATGTACCTGTTTCAGGCTGGTATAAAACTCCGCTTCCTCCCTGGAGGGTGAGGATGGGAGGGCAGCGACCAGCGCTCCTGCTGCCTGTTCTCTGCCGTGCCATGCTGAATGTGCCGCCCTTCCTGGTCCCTCCACTCCACTTCTCCCATCCGCCAGCAAAGTGGGGACACTTCGAATCCTCTCCCCAAAACAGCAGGATGATGTGAAAGGCTCCAGCCTTCGCTCTGTTTCCTCGGCTCAGAAATCCTCCAAGGCGCAGTCCCTCCTGCTGGGAAGACGACGTTTTGCGAAACTCTTATTCTATCAACGTTTTTCTGAGCCTGGTTTAACGTGGTGAGCTTTGCACCAGGGCTAAACGTGTTACCTGAAATGGTGAAATCCAGACTGACGAGAGGGTTGTTGGGAACCTTTCTTCCTCCCAGCCCAGTCTTCCTCCTCCAAATATCCCTCAAGCACCATTTGGGTGTCCAGCTAGGCCACCTCCATGATCCTCTTTAGATCGCTTTCTGGGGAAGCTTGGCCATGGCCAGCCCTCCCCACTGACCCTGGTGTTAGAAAGCAGCTGGATGAAGACGTGGTGCCGTCCACAGACACAAGCGGTCTCCATCACCAGCACCTCCTCCGTGCTGCCCTTGAGAGGGGAGCTGGGAGCTTAATGTTGGGCTCGTTGACCCAAACGACGGGTGAGCGATGGCCAGATCCAGCCACCAACCGGGGACCTGCGCTGTGTGTTGCAGGGAGCAGCGGCTTGGGGATGTGCCACGGCAAGTTCACCTTCGACGCCTTCACCCACCACCGCGGCTGCCTGCACCGCGCCATGGGCCGGGAGGCCCTCAACACCCTGCGCTACCCGCCCTACAACCAGCAGAAGCTGGGGATCGTCCGGGCCGCCTCCGAGGTGAAGCGCAAGGGTGCCTGCACCCTGCTCTGAGGGTCCCCCGCCGCCGCCGCCGTGACGTCTCCTGCCGCCGCTCGTGGCAGTCCTGGCGGCCATGTGCAATGAAAGGCGTTTCCCTGCAACCGGTGACCTCCTGCGTCCTTCTCTTCCGCCTCCCTGCCTGCCCCTGCCTGCTCACCCGCTGCCTCCACGGCAACCCACCAATCAGGGCATGGGGTGGAGCTGCTGGCCAATAGGAGGGAGAGGACTGGGGAGGGTGGAGCCCGCCAGCAAGCTAGCGCAGAAGGAAAGGGCAGGGCCCCCAGGGAGTCCCTGCGCCCCCCATCTCCCTGCACCCCCCATAGGTCCCGCAGCCCCCTGGCCGGCTCTATGGCTTCCAGCCATACCCGGTGCCAGCAGCCTCCTGCTCCATCTCCGCTGGCCCCACCACAGCGGAGGGGTGGAAGGGCTGGTGGGGTGCTCCAGGAGGAGGGGGGGATGCTGGTGGTCACCTCCTGCTGCCCGTGCCCCCCCCCCCCCCGCTGGGGACTCTCCCCTGAGAAGGTCCGCACCGACCTTTTCCTCCCAAACCCTCGAGCTGGGATGATCTCAGTTTCCTCCGCCCCATGCAATTCACCCTCCCTCGTCTCGCACGGGCTGGCAACCTCCTCAGCCATCAAACGGAGACCTTGGAGCAAGCACAAGCAACCGAGCCCAGAAGAGAGGGACAGGTAAGGTGCCAGTAGGGACGGGAGGCCTTCTCCGGCACCACTTTGGGGTGTGCTGTCCTCCGGAGCCCCTCTCTGCTCTGTCCTGGTTGCTTTGGCTCCATCCTGATGGGTTTCTGGGCTCCGTTCCTCCATCCCAGCTACTCCTCCTCTCCTCTGGCCTCACTACCCCCATCCCGTGCTTTGAAAATGAAGAAACCAAGTCAAACCCAGCCCACTGCTTCTCAAGAACAAAATCCCGTTGGACATGTCCCACCTAGCATGGTGCATAGTCCCTGGGGAACTGAGGGACATGCCAGGCTGCTCCTTCACCAGTGCTGCTCCATCCCCCAGCTTGGCGGGGCTGGTCGTGCTGGGGAAAGGGGTTCCCCTCCCTGCTGGGCCAACCCAGAGGTTGCGAGAGCAGAAGGGAAGCGAGTGGCTTTGTCCACTGGCCAGTCAGCTGCGTCACCCAGCCCACACCCTGGGATTTTACCCGGTGGTCGGGTCTGGATGCCCTCGTCTGACTCAAGGCAAGCGGTATTTCCTTATCAGCAGGGCAGTTGCTCAGAGCCTGCTCTCAGGATGAGTCCCCACGCAGGGCTGGTGAGCCGTCTGCGGGCAGCCTGGCTCTCGGGGAAGACGCAGCCCATGGCATACCGCGTGGCTCAGCTGGAGGCCCTGGGATGCTTCTTGGATGAGAAGAAGCAGGAGATCCTGGAGGCCACCGCCTCGGACATGGGCAAGGTGAGACCATCATGGCCAGGGCAGCCAGCGGGGAGAGCTTCCCTTTCCACCACTTGATATTTCCCTGCCCCACCTTTCCTTCATTTATAAAACCGTCTGTATCTCGCCCCAAGTTTTCTTGGTTTTGCTGTTCCGGGTCTCTCCCCATCCCGCTGCGGGATAGCGGCAAATGGCTGGGTGCGTGCTTGGTCGCTGGCCAGGGTCAGCCCACTGCCCCCGGGGAGCGGTGACCTTTGTTTTTTGTAGTTATCTTCAGCTTAACCTTTGGGGATGCCCCTGGGAGGGGGAACCACACAGCAACTCCCTCCGGCTACACAGAAATGGGATGAATTAGCTCTAGGGAAGCCTTCACTGGGAGCAATTGGGGGCCCTTGGTCCCATCTCCACCTCCGGAGCCGAGTCTGCATCGTACCGCGTCTGGTGTAGCTGAAGCTCTTGACATACCGAATCCATGTCTTCAACCGCGACCTCCTCCCGTGTCCCAGGAACCTGCTGGCATGGGGTGGCATGGGGCCAGGCAGCGTGCCGTGATGCGGGTGGCACGCTGGAGGGGTGGCTGTGCCACCCATCCTTGCCGCTGCAAGGCCACAGGGTGTCCCTGGGGGTGTCTGCCCCAGCAGAGATGGTCACATCCTTCTATGGCTGCCAGCAGACTCCGCGCTGGCCTCTGCGAGGACAACCATCGTGGGGTGGCCGTGGGGCTGTGCCCACAGCGGTGGCCACCATGACCTCCTGTGTGTCCCCAGCCGCCCTTTGAAGTGGAGCTCTCCCGAGATCTCCATTTGCAGGAGCGAGCTCAACCACACGCTCAACCACCTCGGCACCTGGATGAAGGACGAGCACGTGGAGAAGAACTGGGTACGGGGCAGCGGCTGGCCGGGGATGCGTGCGATGGGAGGCAGGGGCCCCTCACGCCATCCCTCCCTCTGCAGGCAACGCAGCTGGACTCGGCCTTCATCCGCAAGGACCCGTACGGGGTGGTGCTCGTCATCGGGCCCTGGAACTACCCCATTAACCTCCTCCTGGTGCCCCTCATCGGGGCCATCGCTGCTGGTGAGGCTGGGCTGTGTCCCTGCCATGCTGGGGGGGAACCTCACCGGGGGTGTCCTGTGTCCTGCCTGGGGTGGGAATGGGATGATGGTGGTGGGGCTGTACTGGGGGCAGGTCTTCTGCTCCCCAAGAGCGAGGTCCTTACCAGGAGCAAGCTCCTGTCCTGCAGGTAACTGCGTTGTCATGAAACCCTCCGAAATCAGCAGGAACGTGGAGAGGTTAGTGGCCGAGACGCTGCCCAGGTACCTGGACAAGGTAGGAGAGTCCTCTGCTGCGGCCACCTCCCTCTCCAAGGGGACCTGCCTCTCCGTGTCCCTAACCCGCTTGGCTGAGCCACGTCCCCCCATGTGCTCGCTCTGCTCCTGCCCGGCTCTGGTGCCACACTCCCCACCTCCCCTCCGTTGTCGCAGGACTGCTTTGCCGTGGTGACCGCCGGCATGGAGGAGACCGCCAGCACAAGTTCGACTACATCTTCTTCACCGGTACGTCCCACAGGGACACTCCAGTCCCATCCCTCTCTTCAAGGCAGGGAGACAGGCGTGGGGCTGCCCCAGCAAGCCTGGCGCGGATCCAGTGGGAGGTCTTGACCACGCTGGGCTCATGCTGCTCCCCCTGCCCGCAGGCAGCCCCTCCGTGGGGAGGATCGTGATGACGGCCGCTGCCAAGCCCCTGACATCCGTGACGCTGGAGCTGGGGGGCAAGAACCCCTGCTACGTGTCCGACACCTGCGACGCGCAGAACGTGGCCCGGCGGGTGGCCTGGGGCCGCTTCTTCAACGCGGGGCAGACCTGCATCGCGCCCGACGACGTGCTGTGCAGCGTGGAGATGCAGGAGAAGCTGCTGCCCGCCCTGCGCGAGGCCATCACCGAGTTTCACGGCCCCAACCCTCGGGAGTCCCCCGACCTTGCCCACATCGTGGCGGACAAGCAGTTCCAGGCGCTGCTGCGCAGCGGACGCACAGCCATCGGAGGACAGACGGACGCAGAGGCACACTATGTCAGTGAGGGCACGGGGTGTACTGCTGGCGGGAGGGCAGAAGCGCAGGGTGGGGGTCCCGCTGGATGCCGTCCGTGACACCCAGCCAGGCAGCCCAGGCTCGGCTCTCTCCCCACAGCCCCCACGGCGCTGGTGGACGTGCAGCAGGACGACCCCGTCATGCAGGAGGAGATCTTTGGGCCCACCCTGCCCATCCTCACGGTGGCCAGCGTGGACGACGCCATCGCCTTCATCCACATCCCAGGAGCGGCCGCTGGCCCTCTACGTCTTCTCCTCCTGCAAGGAGGCGCGGAGCTGGGCTGGGAGCAGCGTCCCCCTGAGCCTGGGTCGCATCCTGCTGCGTGGGTCTGGATCGCCCCAGGCACCCTCCCCAGTCAGGGCTGCTCCTTTGGCCTTGTCCCTGGTCACGGGAGGAGAGAGCCCCGTGTCCCCAGCCACCCGTGTCCCGGTGTACCCCAGGCAGCAGGGAGGAGGCGAGAAAGGGGTGCCTGGTGGGTGCTCAGCACCCTCCTGCCCTCACCCCCCCAGGTGGTGAACCGGGTGCCGGAGCGGACGAGCAGCGGCGGCTTCTGTGCCAACGACACCGTCAGGGACGCGACGCTCACCTCGCTGCCCTTCGGCGGCATCGGTACGTCTATCCCCAGGAGCGGGGTGCTGCGGGACCCCCCCTGCCCGCTGCACCCGGTGCTGGCAAGGCCAGGGCGCTGCCTGCTCCGCCGGGAATCCTGCCCAGGGCCCTTCTGTCACCGAGATCGGGAATAAACCTCTGAACACCAACGTAGCATTTAAGAAGCAGGCATTCTTTTATTACAGCGCTGGATGCACGGGGGATCACTCCACCTAACGCGCATGCCGCATCCAAAAATTACAGGGTTTCTATCCAGTTACCTAATTAGCAACAATTAGTAAAAACACGCCTAAGTTTACGCTCATTGGCTAGTGATAAACATTTCACTCATTACTGGTCAGTCATATTTAAATTAACTCCACTTGCGCCATAGATCAGCACACATGCTCCTTACGGGTGTGCGTGCGTGGGGGGTGAGTTTCTTGGGTCTGGAATTGAGTCGGTGGTCCTGCTTCCCCCCACCGCTTTTACCCTTCCCCGAGTTACGAAGGACTTCTCCGGGTTTGGCTCCTTTTGTAATTCCGTCAGCAGAGCCAGGGGGTACGATACCGATATTGAGGAACATCTTACCCTTTGATCACCTATGGTTACTTGCTGATCTTTGGTACGTAGGCCTACTCGTCCTTGGCACGCCGACTTGCTCACCGCTGGTACGCAAGCCTGCTTGCTCTGGCTGTACACAGTTTACACAAATTGGGGTCTTCATCAAATTAAGTCTTTTGGTAACACCCCCAGCTCTCCCACCACCCACCACCCCACCCGCAGCAGGTCCCTGGGGCTGAGTTCCCAGCGCTGTGCCCGGTACCGGTGCTGACCCTCCCACCCCCAGGGGCTGTGTCGGGGGTCAGAGCTCGGTGCCAACGCCGAGCCCACCCCCCGGGACTGAGGCCCCTGCCCTGGTGCCCACTGTTCCTGTCCTTGGGAGTCCCAGTCCCTGTCCTGAATTCCCCCCGGGCCTGTGCCCAGCATCGGCTCCCCGGGTCCGCGCCCGGAGCCGATGCCGGTGCCGGGCTCCGAGTCACGGTGCTCCGCACTGCCGCCCCACACCACCTCCCGCCGCAATAAACGCCCGCTTCCGCTTCCGCCTACGCTTCGGACCCGCCCCGCCGCCTCACTCCCGGCCAATCGCCGCGCCGCCCCGCCGCCTCCCCGCCCAATCCACGAAGCTTCCCTCATCTTCCCCCCCACCCCCCCTTCCCCAGCGGCCTCCGGCCAATGGGAAGCGATTCTGGCGCCGCCTGCCCCGCCTTCCCTCCCTCCCGGCCCCGCCCTCACCGCGGCGGCCCGCCTCCTCCCCGGCTCGTGACCCCCGGCGCCTCTCTGCGCCTGCGCTGCTGCCCTTCGCGCCTGCGCAGTGCGCTTTGAGGGCGGGCCAGGGGTCAGGACGCCCGGGTCCTTGGGGGAGGTGAGTGGGGGGGGGAGCCGGAGGTCCCGGGGCGGCGGGAGGGGGGACCCTCGGGAGGGGGCTGGTCGGGGCGCCCGGGGAGGGCTGTGGTAGCCCGGGAGGGCTGTGGTGGCCCATGGTGGCTTGTCGTGGTCCCCTCATCCCGCTTGGGGGAGAGGGGGAGGCCCGGATGCCTGCCCCCCCCCTCAGGGACACATACAGGGGGCGCCTGGGGCCTTTCTGGGGCCGGGGTGTCAGGACGGCTGGCCGTCCGGTCTGGGGGAGCTGTCGCTTGGGTGCTGGAGGGTGGGGAGGGAGGCTTGAGGCAGGGCTTTTGGGTGCCATGGGGTGGGGGAGCCTGCATGGGTCCTCGGGGTGGGGGGGGGGTGGTGATGCATGGGTCCCTCGGGAGAGGGGGGGGGTGGTGATGCGAGGATGCCTGGGTCCCTTGGGGGAGGTGTGGGGAGGACACCTGGGTCCCTTGGGGGGGGTGGGGGGGGTGTCAGGACACCTGGGTCCCTTGGGGGACAGGGAGGGGTGGGATACCTGGGTCCCTTGCGGGAGGAGGGGTCCTAGAGGGTCCGCATCTCTTCTGGTGGAGGGTTGGGGGTCAGGATGCCTGGGTCCCCGGTGAGAAGTGGGGGGGCCCCAGGCCTTTTCCCCCCCCCCACCCCCAGCCACTTGCTGGCCCAGCACCTGAGGGCTGGCAGTGAGCATCAGGCCAGGCCCCTCTGCCGGCAGCAGGACCGGACATGGCGGCGCTGCGTTTGCTGTACCGGGCTGCCCGCACAGGTGAGCACCGTGCCGGGCACCCCTCGCCCCCTCTCCCCGATGTGACCCCCCCCCCGACCCCTCTCTCTCTCTCTCTCCTCTTCCCCCAGGCCCACCAGCCCCCCTGGGCTACCTGCGCCCGCTCAGCATCACCGTCCCCAGGGACTCCTACAGTGAGTAGGGGTGCGCTGCCCCCCCATCCCTTCCCCTCCCGCCCCGGGGCTGCCTCCGTGCACCCCCTCCCCGCGGGGTGGGCACAGCTTCCCTCTCCCCACAGAGTACGTCAACGTCCAGGACCCGGCCATGGACATGCGGTCCATCACCGACCGGGCTGCCCAGACCCTGCTGTGGACGGAACTCTTCCGAGGTGAGTCCTGGAGCCGGCTGGATGCCTCCACGGGTGGAACAAACCCCTCTCAGCCTTCCCACGCATGGCCCCCGGCCCGTCTGTGGGGTGCCACCCCCCCCTGAGCGTGCCATAACCCCCCCCTCCACCCCTTCTCTGTCTTCCAGGCCTGGCCATGACGCTGAGCTACCTTTTCCGGGAGCCGGCCACCATCAACTATCCCTTCGAGAAGGGCCCGCTGAGCCCACGCTTCCGTGGGGAGCACGCCCTGCGCCGCTACCCCTCAGGGGAGGAGAGGTGCATCGCCTGCAAGCTCTGCGAGGCCGTCTGTCCGGCACAGGTCAGCCTTCGTCCACCCTCCTCCTCCTCCCGGGGACGGCGTGTTCCCCAAAACGGGAGCTGACGGTGTGTGTCCCCCCCGTCCCCCCCCCCGGCCCCGGCAGGCGATCACCATCGAGGCCGAGCCCCGAGCCGACGGCAGCCGCCGCACCACCCGCTATGACATCGACATGACCAAGTGCATCTACTGCGGGTTCTGCCAGGAGGCCTGCCCCGTGGACGCCATCGTGGAGGTGAGCCGGGGGCAGGGGGGGAGAGAGCTGCGGGGGCAGCGAGACCCCCCCCCCCCTCTGCCCCTGCCCCGGGGCGGTGGGGGTCCGACGAGCCTTGAGGCCGAACGTCTCCCATCCCGGCAGGGTCCCAACTTCGAGTTCTCGACGGAGACGCACGAGGAGCTGCTCTACAACAAGGAGAAGCTGCTCAACAACGGCGACAAGTGGGAGGCTGAGATCGCGGCTAACATCCAGGCCGATTACCTGTACCGGTGACGGCCGGGTGCCGCCACGTCTCCTCCCTGCTCCCCTAATAAAGGGTCTGGGGGGGGTTCTGCCACCCCTGCCTGCACTGGGGGCACCGACCCCTTCCTAACCCGGCGCTCCGGCTTTCTCCGTGTCTCTTCCTTTCCAGCGCTGGGGCAGGGAAGGGGTTGAACCCCCTGGGCAGGTACAGCCCGGGGGGGGGTTACATGGTTGCATTTTGGGGGGGGGAGACAGGGGTCTTAGGGATAGCGTCACCCACGTCGGGGTGGGGGGCACAGGAACGTGGGGAAAGGCGTGGGGAGGGGACGCGGAGGCTGTGGGGCAAGGCTGGTTGGGGGGGGGGCAGGCAGGGACCAAGGGGCAGTGCCAGGGGGCTGGGGGGGGTACCAGGGAGGGGATGCCCCTGCCTGCAGCCGGCTCTGGAGCCGCGGGGGAGTCATTCCCGGCCCCTTGCTTCCCGGGGCAGCCACGGCGGGGGGGGGGGGGGGATATATCCCCGGTGTTACCGGCTGGGGGGGTTTCCATTTCCACGCTCCTCGGGAGATGGGGCGGTCCTGGCTCCGAGGGATCTCACGTGCTTCCCATGGCGGGGGGGGGGTGTGTGTGCGCTCCCGGGAAACGGGGGTTCCCGGGGAGCGCCGGTGCCGGTTCTCCCGGTCGGCGGGGCCGGGCGGGCCGGTCCCTCCCGTGGCCGGTCCCTTCCTGGGGAAGAGGAAGTGCCGAGCCCGGCCGGCCCCGTGCTCCCGGGTAGGGGCGGGCGGCACCCACGGGGTGGCGGGGGGGGGGTGGAGGAAGGTGCGGGGCAGCCCGCTCCCCCACCGTGCCCGGGGAGGGGGGGCAGCCGGTGCCCGGTGCGGTCCCGAGGGATGCGGTGGCCCTGACTCAGCTGCAGCTGAGCGGGGCGGGGGGGGGGGAGTGTGTGTGTGTGGCGGGGGGGGGGGTGTGTATGTGACTGGAAAGTATTTTGCAAGCCCGGTGCTGGGAAAAGCCGCCTGTGACCGGGACGGGTCACTTCCCCCTGGCCACGGCTCCGGAGGCACCCCGGCTCCGCCACAGCAGCCCCCCCACCCCGGGACCCCCAGACAGATCCCCCCCCCCCCCCCCCGGGGGTGACATCCCCCAGTCCTCACCCCCCCTCCCTCTCCTTCACCCAGGCGGGTGCCCTCGCGCCTCTGCACCCCAGGGACGGAGTGGGGTCCCCCACGGGGTGGGGGGGGCACCATGGGGTCCCTGTTCCGCAGCGAGGAGGTCTGCCTGGCCCAGCTCTTCCTCCAGTCGGCCTCGGCCTACAGCTGCGTCAGCGAGCTGGGCGAGCGGGGGCTGCTCGAGTTCAGGGACGTATGTAGGGGCCGGGGGGCTGGAAGGGGTGATTTGGGGTGCCCTGGGGGCAGGGGGGTTGGTCTGGGTGGGTTTGGGTGCTGTGGGTGCAGGGGGTGGGTGCAGGTGGCTTGGCGTGCCCTGGGTGCATAGGGGTTGGTCTGGGTGGGTTTGGATGCCCTGGGTGCAGGGGGTTTGGGGTGGGTGGTTTGGGGTGCCATGGGTGCGAGGGGGTTGGTCTGGGTGGGTTTGGATGCCCTGGGTGCAGGGGGTTTGGGGTGGGTGGTTTGGGGTGCCATGGGTGCAGGGGGGTTGGTCTGGGTGGGTTTGGGTGCCCTGGGTGCAGGGGGCTTGGGGTGGGTGGTTTGGGGTGCCGTGGGTGCAGGGGGGTTGGTCTGGGTGGGTTTGGGTGCCTTGGGTGCAGGGGATGGGTGCAGGGGGCTTGAGGTGGGTGGTTTGGGGTGCAGGGAATGGGTGCAGGGGTTTTGGGGTGGGTGGTTTGGGGTGTCCTGGGTGCGGGGGGGTTGGTGTGGGTAGGTTTGGGTGCCCTGGGTGGTTTGGGGTGCCCTGGGTGCAGAGGGGTTGGTCTGGGTGGGTTTGGGTGCCCTGGGTGCAGGGGATGGGTGCAGGGGGCTTGAGGTGGGTGGTTTGGGGTGCAGGGAATGGGTGCAGGGGTTTTGGGGTGGGTGGTTTGGGGTGTCCTGGGTGCAGGGGGGTTGGTCTGGGTGGGTTTGGGTGCCCTGGGTGCAGGGGATGGGTGCAGGGGGCTTGAGGTGGGTGGTTTGGGGTGCCGTGGGTGCAGGGGGGTTGGTCTGGGTGGGTTTGGGTGCTGTGGGTGCAGGGGGTTGGGGTGGGTGGTTTGGAGTACCCTGCGTTCAGGGGGTTTGGGGTGGGTGGTTTGGGGTGCCATGGGTGCAGGGGGTGCATGCAGGTGGTTTGGGGCACCATGGTGGTTGGGTGGTTTGGGATGCTGTGGGTGCTGTGGGTTTGGTGTGGTGGGTTTGGGGTGCCGTAGGCGCAGGGGGTGGATGCGGGTGGTTTGGGTGCCATGTGTGCAAGGGACTGGGTGCAGAGGTTGGGTTTGGGTGTGTTTGGGGTGCAGTGGGTGCAGGGAATGGGTGCAGGTGGGTTTGGGGTGAGTGGTTTGGGGTGCGGCGGGTGCAGGGTGTGGGTGGTTTGGGGCGTCATGGGTGTGGGGAAGCGGGTGCAGGGTGGTTTAGAGTGCTGTGGGTGCAGAGGAGTGTGTGTGGGTGATTTGGGGTGCCCTGGGTGCAAGGGGACTGGGTTTGGATGGTTTGGGGTGCTCTGTGTGCAGTGAGTGGGTGCGGGTGGCTTGGGGTGCCCTGCATACTGGGGGTTGTGGCACGGTGCTGGGCCAGGGGTGCTGGGGATGCTTGACCCCCCCTTCCCGCTGGGGCTGTGCCATGACTGTGCACCCCCCCCCCCAGCTGAACCCCAAGGTAAGCGCCTTCCAGCGACGCTTCGTGGGCGAGGTGCGGCGCTGCGAGGAGATGGAGAAGACCTTCAGTGAGTGCCGGGGGCACGGGGCATGGGGGGGGGGGGTGCCCCCTCCCCGGCCCCCCACATCTGACCGCGACTCTCGCAGCCTTCCTGCAGCAGGAGCTGCGGGGTGCCGGGCGGGTGCTGGGACCGTGCCCGGACAACCCGCGGGCGCCGCTGGCGCGGGAGGCGTTGCGGGTGCAGGAGCAGTCGGAGCAGCTGGCGCAGGAGCTGCGGGAGGTCAGCCGCAACCGTGCCTCCCTGCGCGGGCGCCTGCGGGAGCTGCGCCAGTACCTCCACGTCCTGCGCGAGGGCCAGCGCTTCACCAGCCTGCCGGTGGGTCCGGGGGGGGGGTAGGGGTCCGTCGTCCCAGGGGTACAACCCTGCACCCCGCTTCCCGCCCCCCACGTCCCCAGTCGTCATCTCTTCGCTCCCCATCACCGCAGGCCCCCCTGGGCTCCCCGCTGCGGCCCCGGGCGCTCTCCGAGCGTGAGCCCCTCCTCGACCCCTCCGTGCACCAGCACCTCGACCGCAAGATCAAGTAAGCGGGGCTGGCGTGTGGGGCAGGGGTTGGAGAGGGGCCGTGGGCAGTGGCGTGGTCGTGGGGCGTAGGTAGGGTTGGAGGTGGGCATGGGGCATGGCTGGGGCGTAGGGTAAGGGTTGGAGAGGGGCAGTGGCTTGGCCGTGGGCAGCTGAAGCTGTGGCATATTGGAGATGGCCGTGGGGCAGCGGTAAGGCTGTGGTAAGGGTTGGAGATGAGCCGTGGGGCAGTGGCAGGGCCGTGGGGCATAGCTGTAAGATGAGGTCTGGGGAGGAGCCGTGGGGCAGGGGCCTGGCCATGGGGCAGGGGCAGCAGCAGAGCCGTGCTCGTCCCAGCACCCCCGCCGTGTCCCCGCAGTTTCGTGGCCGGCGTCATTCACCCGTGGCGGGTGAGCGCCTTCGAGCGGCTGCTGTGGCGCGCCTGCCGTGGCTACCTGGTGGCCAGCTTCGTGGAGATGCCCGAGCCCATGGAAGACCCGGCCACGGTGAGCAGGGCACCGGGGTGGGGACTGGCAGGGAAGGGGGACTGGGGCAGCCGGGGCTGACGTGGTCTATGCTGTCCCCAGGGCGAGAGCATCACCTGGGTCATCTTCCTCATCTCCTACTGGGGCGAGCAGATCGGGCAGAAGATCCGCAAGATCTCGGACTGGTGAGCCAGTGGCCCCGCGTCTGGCCACGCAGAGGTTTATTTAGCAAGACCCGCTCTGCACCCCGCCACGGGGACGGGCTGGGCCGCCCCGAGGAGCCCTGGCACCCCCCGACACGGCGGCGTCCGTCTGTCCCAGCTTCCACTGCCACGTGTACCCCTACCCGGAGAGCGAGGCCAGCCGGGCGGACACCATGAGCGGGCTGCACAGCCAGATCCAGGACCTCAGTGTGGTGAGTTGGGCACCGTAGGGAGGACTGGGGGGCCACGCTGGGACCCCCCACCGTCCCTGACCCGTGCCGGGCACCCGTAGGTGCTGGAGGAGACGGAGCAGTACCTGGCGCAGGTGCTGGACAAGGTGGTGCTGGCGCTGCCCACCTGGCGGGTGCAGGTGCAGAAGATGAAGGCCATCTACCTCGTCCTCAACCAGTGCAGCTTCGATGTCACCGAGAAGTGCCTCATCGCCGAGGTCTGGTGCCCCGTGCGGGACCTCACCCAAGTGCAGGACGCCCTGCGCCAGGGATCGGTGGGTTGCTCGGTGTCCACATGTCCTTGTGCCAGGGGTTGCTCAGTGTCCCCGTGTCCTCATGCCAGCGGTCGCTCGGTGTCCCCGTGTCCTCCTGCCACGGTGGAGCGGGTGCCAGGCAGGGGGGTGCCGTGGGTCAGGCGCCGGGTGCTTTCCCCGCAGTACAAGAGCGGCTCGAGCGTGGAGTGCTTCGTGCAGCGCATCCCCACCTCGGAGAGCCCCCCCACCCTCATCCGCACCAACAAGTTCACCGCCGGCTTCCAGAGCATCGTGGACGCCTACGGGGTGGCCAGCTACCAGGAGGTGAACCCCGGTAAGGCCCCCCTGCCCCCTGCCACGGCCCAGGGCTGGGGCGAGGGGCCCCGTGTGAGACGGTCCCCGTGCCCCCGCAGCGCCCTACGCCATCATCACCTTCCCCTTCATCTTCGCCATCATGTTTGGGGACGTGGGGCACGGGCTGCTCATGTTCCTCTTTGCTCTCTGGATGGTGCTGTACGAGAACAGCCCCAGCCTGCAGCAGGCCAGCAACGAGGTGAGGGGGACATGGCGGGGGGCCAGGCTTGGAGGTGTGGGACATGGCTGGGGGCGTGGGATGGGGTTGGAAGCGTGGGATGGGGTTGGGGGCATGGGATGGGGTTGGTGGTATGGGATGGGGATGGTGGTGTGGGACAGGGACAGTATGGGGCCGAGTTGGTGGTGTGGGAGGGGGACGGTGTGGGGCAGGGGAGGCGGTGTGGGATGTGGGAGCCATGTTTTGCCCCCACCAGATCTGGCTGACGTTCTTCGAGGGGCGCTACCTCATCCTGCTCATGGGGGCCTTCTCCATCTACACCGGCTTCATCTACAACGAGTGCTTCAGCAAAGCCACTGTCATCTTCCCCTCTGCCTGGAGCGTGGCCACCATGGCCAACCACTCCTCCTGGAGGTGGGACTCCCAACGCCCCTGTGAACCCTGCCTGGCTCCCTGCCTGCACTGACACCCCCTCGCTCTGCCCACAGATCTTCCTACCTTGCCACCCACCCGTTCCTCACCCTGGACCCCAACATCACCGGCGTCTTCCAAGGGCCCTATCCTTTCGGGATCGACCCAGTGAGTGTCCCGTGGGGAAGAGGATGGGGTGGGACCCTTGGTGGGGTGGCCCAGAGTCTTACCCACTTTGTCCACGACAGATCTGGAGCTTGGCTACCAACCACCTCAACTTCCTCAACTCCTTCAAGATGAAGATGTCCGTGGTGCTGGGCATCGTGCACATGGGCTTCGGCGTCCTGCTGGGGGTCTTCAACCATGTGTGAGTCCTCGTGGCTGCACCCAGGGGCTCTGGCCACCCATGGTCATGCTAAGGGGACCGGGGCTGGACTCACCCGGGTGGGGTGGGCAAGTGGGGTCCTGTACCCCTACATCTGGGTGGGAGCCCAGGATACATGAGGGTCTGCCGTGCCAGGCTGAGTGTGGCTGATGTCCCCCTGCCCAGGCACTTCCAGCAGCGGCACCGGCTGGTGCTGGAGCTCCTGCCCGAGATGGTTTTCCTCCTGGCGCTCTTTGGCTACCTCGTCTTCCTCATCTTCTACAAGTGGGTCAAGTTCAGCGCCGCCGACTCCCTGGTGGCCCCCAGCATCCTCATCCACTTCATCGACATGTTCCTCTTCACCTCCAACGCTGACAACCTCCCACTCTACCGGGGGCAGGTAGCACCCCGCCGAGATGGGGGGGCACCCACCCGGGGAACCCCGCACCCACTCTTCTCCTTGCCCAGGCTGGGAGCAGCGGGGAGCCCTGCGGGGGCTGGTGTGGTGGGGAGGGGGTCCCCCCTGTGTCACGAGCGGGGCCGTTCTCAGTTGGGGTAGCCGGTGCTGGAGGGGACCCCCCGAAACGGTGCTCCTGTGCCGCAGGTGCCGGTGCAGACCGTGCTGGTGGTGCTGGCGCTGGCGTCGGTGCCCGTCCTGCTCCTGGGGACACCGCTCTACCTGTGTTGCCGGCAGCGCACGCCGAGGACGGACCGCCCTGCGGTAAGGCTGGGGTCGTGGTGGGGGGGGGGGGACTCAGCCAGGGGGGTGCAGTGGGGTCTCACCGCCGGTGCCGTCCCCATGCAGCCGGTGGCTACGGGGGAGCAGGAGCCGCTGCTGGAGGGGCAGGAGGCCGGCAACTCCGTCAACGCCACCAAGGAGGACGTGGAGAGCGGTGGGCACAGCCCCGACGCCGAGGTGAGGGGCACCGGCCCGGCGGGCTCGGGCGGTGGGGTGGGGGTGGCTGTGCCCCCTCCTATGTCCTGTGTCCCCTCTGTCCCTGCAGGACTTGGACTTTGCTGAGATCTTCATGCACCAGGCGATCCACACCATCGAGTACTGCCTGGGCTGCGTCTCCAACACCGCGTCCTACCTGCGGCTCTGGGCGCTCAGCCTGGCCCACGCCCGTGAGTCCCCCCCCCGGCCCCCCGTGTGCCCCCTCCCCGGGGCCAGGCAGAGCCTTACCCGCTCCCCCTGTCCCTGTTGTCCCCCCCCCCCGCCGCCCCTCAGAGCTGTCGGAGGTCCTGTGGACCATGGTGATGCGCAACGGCTTCGTGCGGCTGAGCTACGTGGGCGGCGTGGTGCTGGTGCCCGTCTTCGCCGCCTTCGCCGTGCTGACCGTGGCCATCCTGCTGGTGATGGAGGGGCTCTCCGCCTTCCTCCACGCCCTGCGCCTGCACTGGTGAGCTTAGCTGAGGGGGGGGTCAGTGGGACGGGGTGACCGACACCCCCCCACCGAACGCCGCTCCTCACCGGCCCCTCTCTTCTCGGCAGGGTGGAGTTTCAGAATAAGTTTTATGTGGGCGCCGGGTACAAGCTGTGCCCCTTCGCCTTCGCGCCCGACGCCTGGGAGTAGCTGCGCCGCGTGGATGCCGGGGGGGGGGGGGGCTCGGAGCATCGGCTGGACCCAATTCCCCACCCACATGAGGGGTGCCGGAGGGCAGGGTGTTGTTCCCCCCCCCCCCAAAACCCCCCAGGGCCGGGGGGCAGCGGGGGTCCGGCTGCAGCATCCTCCCCATCCCCTCCTCAGCAGTGAATAAAGCCGTCCCCGTGGCTCGTCCCCGGCTCTGCGTCTCCGTCCCCTCTGCCACAGGCTGGGTAGGGGGTCCCGGGGGGTGGGGGGTGCCCCCCCCCCATCACTGCTGCCCGTAGCCAAGGTGGGGGCCGCGGCGGTGCCGTAGGTGCCGAGCGGGGCGAAGGCGGCAGGGGGTAGGGCAGGGTGCGGGGCTTGGCCCCCACATAGACACCGGGGGGGCAGGCGAGGGGCTGGAAGGGGGGCGCGGGCAGCTCGGGGAAGCCGGGGGGAGCCGCTGGCGGGGCCGGTTTTGGGGGCATGGCAGCGGCCAGTGCCCCACGGCTACGGGGAGCCCCTGGAGGGGGGAGAGACAGCAACAGGGGGTCAGCCCCCCCGCCAGCCCCCCTACCTTTCTCCGGCTTCTCGGGGCGGGAGGGCAGCACGGTGGCCCGGGCACGGGGCATTGCACCCAGCAGGGACCCTGCTGGCACCCCGCACCTGCAAGAGAGATGGGGAGCTCAGGGTGGGGGGCGGCATGGAGCCCCTCATCATGGCATCGGGGTGGTGTTGGGGGGGGTGGGGGGGCCTTACCACGGCTCGGGTCACCATCCCGAAAGCCCTTGGCAAAGGGGTTGCTGGCGATCTTCAGCTGGGTGATCTGCAGAGGAGAGCGGGGTCAGGGGGTCCCGGGGGGGGGCAGCACCCGATGTCCCCCCCACCCCGGGGCTCACCCGGTGGTTCTGGTAAGCCGTCACGGCCATGAACTGGGTCTCGGGGAAGCTGAAGGACTTGAAGTTCTGGTGGGCGAAGCGCTCGCTGTCCCGCCGCGGGTCCACGAAGACCACGTGGAACCGGGGCTGGTAGCGGTGCATGGAGTTGAGGATGATCTGAGGGAGGGGAGGAGAGGGGAGGTGGCAGGACCCCCCCATATAGGGGTGCATCGTGTGTTCTACCCCCCCCCCCCGCCATCGCCCACCCCGGGGCGGGTCCTCACGTGGCCATTGTCGTCCAGGAGGTTGTTGGTCAGCTTGAGCTTGTCGAAGGAGACGATCTGCCGCATCCACTGGGCCCCCTTGGCCGGGGAGTCGGGGTGGAAGTGGACACGGCCGGGGGCTGCCGGGTCAGCCCGTCCTGCCGCCAGCCAGGAGGAGCTGTGGAAGGCGTACCTGCGGGGCAGGGGGGCTCAGCACCGTCAGGATCAGGCCTTCCCCCCCCCCCAAGCAGCATCCCCATCGCCCCATCCCCACCGGTATCTTTTGTCATCCAGAGGGATGAAGTCCATGAGCAGGACGTAGTCGGCCAGCGGGTCCAGCCCTGACAGCTTCACCTGGAAGGTGGGGAACATCCTCCTGCGGGGAGGGGAGGGTGGGAAGGGGGTGCCCCCCACCCCGGCAGCCCCCCCCACCCCACCCCACTGCGGTACCTACCTGCCCGCCTTGGTGACAATCATCTCGGTGCCCAGGCGGTTGAACTCCTCCCAGAGGCTGCCCATCTCCAGCCGTGCCGCGGCGTGGCACACGCGCCGGTTCTTGCCGCTGGTCCCCGGTCCCTCGCCTGCCCACCCGAGGCTGGTGCCGCAGGGGGGCCCCTCGCCCGACCCCCCAGGAAGGCTGCGGAGGGGTGAGGGGGTGTTGAGGGGACCCTGATCCTGCACCCCAGATGTGGGAGCAGACCCCGTGCACCACCAGCCACCCCATCACACCCTCTCTCCATGGAGGGGAGGACCGGGGGAGTCCTGGCCCCCCGCCGTAGTGGGGTTTTATCCCCCTCCCCATTGCAACCCCACTCTCTTGTGGGGCTGGGTGACCCACCGCACCCCAAAAACATGGCGGGACCCCTCCGCTGGGTACAGGGGAGTGTTGCTGTGGGTGGGTTTTACCTGCCATGGGTGCAGCGGGTGGGCAGGAGGCGTCCGTGGCTCCGTCCCCCGGCACGGCGGCAGCGGGGACCCCAACGAAGCCCCCTCCCAGTGCAACGCCAGCTCCGGACTGTCCCCCGCAGCCTGCCGGGGGTTTTATGCCCCAGCTCGGGGGTGGAGACGCGGGGGCTGGAGCTGCAGCGGTCCTCGGGGGTTGGAGCACGGCCCCCTTCCCCGACCTGCCTTCGCGCCTTGACGCGGTGATGATGGACGGGAGGCGAACGGTGGCCGTGGGACCGCTGGGACCACCGCTGGTCCCCAGCCAGATCTTGGGGTACCCTGGGCTGGGGAGGGACAGCTCTCTTGGGGTCTCTTTGTCCCTTTCATGTCACACATCTGAGCGGGGGGAGATGGGGGCTGCTCCAACCCTCTCCCCTGGGCAAAGCCCCTCTCAGCATGCGGCAGCCGCCCGTGTACCGGCGGCTCGGCCGACAGCCCGCCGTCAACACCCGGTATTAAAAAGCACAGCGAGGTGTTGAGGCATCCGCAACGTGCCGGCTGCTCATGCAAAGCCTCTGCGGCTCTGAGGGGAGCGGGGAGGAAAGTGCTTCCCCCCTTCCCCTGCACCCATCCCAAATGCTGGTCCCATCTCTGCTCTGGTACCCAGGACCCCCAGTCCTGCCCCGGCGCTGAGCCCCCTCTACCCCACGCCTCCCATCGCGACGTTCGATACCGGCCTGACAGCGGGAGATGGATGGGGACAAGCCGGTGCCGCGGGGGCGAGGGATGCGTGCGGGGAGGTGACTGACACAGGGGCAGGAGGCTGTGGTGGGGGAAAGCAGAGGGGCTACTCCGGAGCCCCCCGCTCCCCTCTGAACTGCAACGGGGCCACGGACACCATCTCATTGCACACCACAGGAGCGTATTCGGGCGGGATGAGGGATGCTGGGGCTCTGGGGACGGGTCTGGAGGGAACAGGGGACATCCTCACGGGGATGCTGATGGCTTTCTGTCGCCAGCAGTACTCCGGTGATGGTGGCACTGGGCAAGGGCTGAAATCCCTCCCTGCTTTGCACAGAGCCGGCTGTTTTCTCCAAACTGGGACTCAGCCTTCACTTCTGCTTTGGGGTCGGTGCTTAAATCCTTCCCTCGGCTATCGTAACGGAGAGGAAACCCTCTGGGTACGCTGCAGGGTGGCCAAGGGGGCTGCGTCGGCAGCACTGGGTTTTGGGACCAGGACTGATGCAAACCGGGGGGGGACCATCTCCCCAAGCCCCCGCGTCCATCACATCCCTGCACGTGTCCCATGCCCCGCGGCACCAGCTCAGCCCCATCCGTCTCCCGCTGTCAGCTGGGCCATGGCCTCAGGGCCGGTATCGAGCGGGGAGATGAGGAGGTGCGAGAGGCGGCACTGACAGCGGGAGGAGGATGGAGGGGGCTCAGCCCCGGGCAGGACCAGACCTGCCCAGGCTCATCTGCAGCATCGCATCACGCTGTGCAGCTCCTGTAGCTGATTTTTCTGCTGGAGAGAAAAGAAAAGGCGAGGATGCAGCCCTGGAAGGGTTTTAAACCCCAAACGCTGCCCAGATTGTGGGGGTTTGCTCCCAGCGGTGCACTGTCAGGGAAGGGCAGCCTCTGGCTCCCAGTCTGTAACACACCAGTTCTCGACGTCCGAGGTGATGATGTCTAACCCGACCCCGCTTTGAACAGTTTTTCCTCACCGAGAGCAGAGGGAGAGCCTGGACCTGGCTGAACGCTGGTGGGAATCCGTGTGACGTTTACTTTCCTTTTGTGTTTGGCTCTGGGAGGTTTCAGCCTGCTGCCCCACTCGCTGCCCAGCGAAGGGTGTGGGTCAGGGCTTTCGGCATCTAAGCTAATTCCCACTCTGCAACACACATCGTCTGACCTTATCCCACAGTGGTTTCTGCTGCCCTTGGCACTCACCTTTGCTGGGTGTGAAAAGGCTGGAGAAAGAGGTTCACCACATCTCCTGTTGGGCTTGGGAACCTCCATCAGAGCCACCAGGGACAGGGCCAGTCCTACCACTTTCCTTTGTCCCTTCAGAAGGGCCCTTCTCCCCACTTGCTGCCCCTTTCAGTCCTTCTTCGTGCTCCTTATCTGATCCTTCCCATCACCTTCCTTCCAGTTTTGGGCACCTCTCCCTCAGGCTCTCGTTTGCCCTTTTGGCTGGTGCGTTTCCAGCCTGATGGGTGGAAGAAGGTAAACGTCATCACCAAGACGGAGGGCACCAGGACTGCGGGCTGCCTCAGTCCCCGGCAGGATCAAGAAGCAAATCCCCCTGGAAGCCCTCTCCAGGCAGAGGAAGGACAGGAGGGTGACCATGGGGAGCCAGCATGGATGTACCAAGGGCAAGTCATGCTTGACCAACCTGAGTGCCTTGGGCGACGACATGATGGCTGTGTGGATGAAAAGAAGAGCAGTGGATGGCATTTACCTCAGCTTTAGCAAGGTCGCCACGATCTACCGGCTCCTTGCAGCCAAACTTGTGAGCTATGGTTTGCAAACAAGGAATTTAAGATGAGTAGAAAGGTGGTTCATCGTCCATGGTGCCTGGGACTGCTGATGGACCCTGTTACCAGCCCTGGCTCAGCCCCTGCGGGACTGTGCCCCATCGGTGAGGTCCCCCTCAGCTCCCTAGCATGATAATGTCAAACACGGCACGTGTGGAGCTGCTACTGTCTCTGAAATGTTCCAAAAGTGGATGTGCAAAAGGGGCATTGATCTGTGGTTTGCTCTGAAGAGAGCCCAAAGCCCTGTTGTTCACTCAAGCTGAGGTCATCTCCTCTGGGTACACTTCTTCTCCAAACTAAGAAGCACAGAGAAAAGATAATGACCTGCTTTGGGCTTTGTCACTCTCCCGGGGCTCAAAGAGATTCACAGTCCCCAAATCCCCAAATTATGTGACACAGTAAGGGTGTTTGCTGATGGTGGTTTATTTTCAAACTCCCCTGCAGAGCTTCAGGCAGGCACGTCTTCACATCCATCTCCAAGAGCATCAGGAGGGAAGCAGAGATAATGCCGAGAGGTAAGTGAGGGTCATCGTCTTTCAGCCCAAGCTGGAGCTCCAGTACCAGACTCACGAGCAAGGACAGTGTGTGCTGAGCCACCCATCTCCCGCAGTTTTCTCTTGCAAAAAAGAAACAGCTCCTATCTTCATCTCATGCCCTACCTGCAGGGTCCTGGGCTTCAGTTCTTCATGATACTCTGGTCCTTCCACCAAAACCAGGGAGCTGGCTGTCCTGTGTCCTCACCACAGAACTGCTGAGAAGGCATGTCTGGAGATCACCCTGTTGGAGAGCACACTCAGGAGGCTTCCTCTTCCCATTGACCACAAAGGGCTCCTGGATGAGGACCAGAAGCTTTCCTGTAAAGAACATTTAGGGAGCTTGCCGTTGCTGAGATGAGGCAGGTCCAAAAGATGATTTTTTTCCCCCAGATATTTTCAAGGAGAGATTGCTCAGCTTTGGGGGTTGCCCATTTCCATTTGAAGGTTCTAGGAACAGGCTAAAGACCTAGGAAAAGTTTTTATAGCTAAAACAGTGTATCAGGAGGGAGGGGAAACCAATATAAACGTCTATGTAAGGTTTCATAGTTAGGAAGAAGTCCCAGCAAAGAGGGAGGAAGAGGGTGGTTGGCAAATGCCAACGAGAGGATGAATAATCAACTCTGCACTGTAAAAGCACTATGTTTCTCCGTGTTTCAGGTTGAGCTGGATGATCTCAGAGTTCCAGGCTGAACACTAACAAAGGGGACGAAATGCAGCACCGAGGTAAAGCTACTAGGGTGCGTAACCTCCCTACAGCTTTTCATGAAGGTCGTTGCTGAACATCCAGAAGTGAGCCAGAGGACCACGCACCACGCTGTGCCATGGGATTTTATAGCTCGAGCAAAGCTTTGCTTTTGCAGCAACCCATTTGTTTTACCCGCCCTGTGATATGACTTTTGGCAAGCTGTTTCTAATTGATCTGCGCCTAAGCTCTTCCTTTAGATCTTGTATGATTGTATCCGAGCAGGTCCCACTGGAGAGAGGGTTTTCCACCTGGGAGATACCTGCCTGTTGTAGAAGAAACCTCCAGCAAGGAGTTCACGCAGAAAGCACGTGTCCAACTAATGGCAGAAAGCAATTGCACCCAAGCGACTGAGTTCAGCTTAACGGGGTTCACAGAGGACCCAATGACTCAGGTCACCCTCTTCCTGATGTTTCTGCTCACCTATCTTGTCACCATCCTGGGGAACCTTGGGATGATCGTGTTAATCAGGGCCAGCCCTCAGCTCCACTCCCCCATGTATTATTTCTTGGCTAACCTGGCTTTTGTAGACCTCTGCTCTTCCACCGTCATCACCCCCAAGATGTTGGTTGACTTTGTATCAGAGAAGAAGGGCATTGCTTACGCTGGGTGCGTGGCTCAGGTGTTCATTTTTGATCTTTTTGGGATGACCGAGTGCTTCCTGCTGGCTATGATGGCGTACGACCGTTACGTGGCCATTTGCCATCCCCTGGTGTATGCCCTTGTCATGTCCCCAAAGTGCTGTTTCCAGCTGGTGACTGGGTCATACCTCGTGGGGCTGACAAATGGCATGGGGCAGACTATCAGCATGTCCAATTTATCCTTCTGCGGCTCCAGCGTCATTGACCTGTTCTTCTGCGACATTTCCCCTCTGATATCACTCTCAACCTCCGACACCACCCTCAGCGACATTATCCTAAGAACTTCAGCATCTTTATTCGGTGTGTCCAGCAGCCTGGTTGTCCTGGTCTCCTACGTGGCCATCATCTCCACCATCCTGAGCATCAGTTCAGCCGAGGGCAAGCGCAAAGCCTTCTCCACCTGCGCTTCCCACCTCACCACTGTGAGCATCTTCTACGGGACATCGCTTTTTATGTACTTAAAGCCCAGCTCAGACAGCTCAAGAGAAGATAAATGGGCCGTGGTGCTCTACACTGTGGTGACTCCCATGCTGAACCCCTTGATCTACAGCCTGAGGAATAAGGAGGTGAAGGAGGCTTTGAAGAGACTCACAAAAATAAAATATCTTGAATGTTGTAAATTTATGGCCAGATAGAATGGAGATGTGGGTGACATTCTCAGTTTTTGATTAGATATCTCAGATTGATAGCATTTTTGGGGTCTTCTGCACTTTGACTTAGAAGCTGCACTGGCTGATTTAATATCCGCAGCTGGTTCAGGATACTAATAATTTCACTCAGTTCTCCAAATGTCGACAATTATATTTAGTAGTTAATTTAACCTAATGAAGACACAGGTAGAGAACTACAAGCATGTACTACTCCTCATTTAAAATTTTGCCCTCTACCATTTATTCAGTCCTATGTATCAGGTCAAATTAAACCAGAAGCATATGGCAAAAATTTCTGCAATTGGTTGACTCAAATTATGAGCTGTGTCATGCGTTGCTCTCCCTTTTGCTTAGCAAATCAGAACAAACAGGGAATGAATTCCACTATTCCACTAAATGAAATTCCATTTCAAGACAGCATCATAAAGTCATTAAGGGCCATAATAACTAGCCTCAGGATGCCAACACCTTTAGCAAGAAAAATACAGATGACAGTAAGTAACTGGCACGCTACGCAGGAAATATTTTTTCTTTTTCGTCCTCAGACCTCATTAAATGATTAACAGCACCATACATCTCATTTAATTTTAGACAGCTAAAAATTTAAGTTAAATACAGTATTCGGGCGACTTCTATTGTGAATGAAGGCACTTTGAAAGCATTTTAAGATATGGTAGTGATGAATCGCCCCAACGGCAGATACTGGTAAGGAGCCCCCGTCCACTGCTCCACGCCTTTGCTTTCCGTCTCCCTGTTGACAGCAATAAAAGCCATGATCTCCACGGTACCTTGACCAGAACAGATCACAGGAGCTATGGTGTTGCTCAGCAGCCTTCTCCTTCAGACCTGATATTTTGCAGCCCACGCCAGCCCGGACCAACTCCATTGCCTGCCCCAACGTCTCTCCGGCCGCCTTCCTGCAGAGAGAGCTGCCGGCTGGTGCACAAACATTGCATACGTGAAAAAAGCAAAAATACTCGAATTTGTGTATTACCTCAGCCCATACAGGCTGCAGCCTCTGTCAGGACCATGGCGAAATCCGGAGCGATGGCTTAGCCTTATTGCTGTCCTAGAGACATGTAGTAACTTGGGTTGGAGGGAGAAGCTGCACAGTTGGATTAAATCACGCCAGGATCAAAGCGGTTTGCTGATTTATTAATGACACACAACTAACAGGCACCCAGGGTCAATCAGCTGAATGCTTCTTTGTTCCCAAAGCTTCCTGATAATTCCCTGGTTATTATTTAATCCAGCCGACGGCTGGCTGCCCGGCTAGCACTGTCAGCCTGGGGCAAACGTCCTCCCAGGCTGTTTGCGCTCCCGTTCCTCTCTTATCAGCTGTGCTGCTGCCGGGGCCGCCCTGCCCAGGAGGGGCTGTGCTGGCCCCCCCCCACGTCAGGGACCCCGGGAGGTCTCTGGTACAGCCACCCACACCAGCCAGGGCCAACTCAGACCCCGTTGTCCTGCTGAGCCTTGAGGACCACCAAGGGCAGAGGTTTCACAGCCTCCCTGGCCGCTGTTTCAGTGTTTGACCACCCTCGTAGTGGTTTTTTTTTTCCTCCCTTTGTTCCTAACTGGAATTTCCCATGTTGCAAATTCACGATAGAAAGTCTCAGAGTTATCCTCATCTGCAATATGAAGCACATGGAGCGCTTGCTGGTGCCATCAAGTCAAAAAGAATATGACATTATTAATTCCTTCACGTATCCTTTCTTGGTCCCTAAAATGGGTTACAAAACTGCACTTAGCCATAGCTGTTTCACGTTACATGCAGACTACCCGTTTTGTGATGATGATGAGTGCCTGGACACAGCCATAGCAAGCAAGGTTCCCCTCTCTTCATCATCTCACATGTCTCCAGATGTGTTCATCAGGACCTACTGAACTGGGACCTCTGTGTATAACTCCTGCTCTTGTCCCACACTTCTGCTCCTCTGTGACCGTCACCCTCAGGATGTTGTTTAATTTAGGTGCAGGGAAGATTGACACTTTTTTCTTTAAATAAAAGACTCAAGATTATTTTTAATGTTTTATTTACAGCCCCAGAGCATCTCTTCTTGCTGCCGTGACCTACGGCCATTATTTGGCAATACGTAAAATACAACAATATTCAATGACTTTGTGTCCAGCTGGTCTTGCCTTCGCCATCACCCGGTGTTTAAATGGGAACACAAACTCTTAGTGTCTTAAAAACACAAGTCTGTGGCTACAGCCCTGTTGCTCTGCTCGTTGTGGCTTCCTGCCGGAGCTGCCACTCTCAAAACCGAAAGCATTTTGCTCCTTGTGCAAGCAGCGTTTGCTGTGTTTGGGGAAACCAGCGGTTGGCTGTGTCTAACGGCCCTCGCTGACTTCTGTGGGGTTAGCATCTGACCGTGAGAGTGGTGGGAAACACCCCGCGTGGCTCCAGGAGGAGAGTTACAGAGGGGAGAAGGAGCGTCCAGCATTGCAACCCCCTTTCCTGGTGGGTCACGATGAACGGGCAATGACGCGGCTGGCGTCTTGCATCTCATTTTGCATCCACGCTGATTAGCCACCATTAGCTCCATTAGCTTTGGAGCTCCTCTCCTCTGAAAGGGCAGGAGCTGCTACAGCTACATCCTCGCAACGGTGTTTTAGCTTGTCTCTGTGTCACGTTAAGTGCTCCAGGACTCTAGAGCCAAATGAGTTTCCAACTGGAATTCATTTTACTTAAGAAAGCAGGAATAAGGCAATCAAAACAGTGTTTTCACACCGTAGTTATTATGTGTTTGGGGTCTCGTGTCTGAAATTGTCCTCTGGCTCCCCTGCAGAAAGCACATGCTGCATCTCAGAGTTTAACTGGAGCCAGCTAGGCTTGCGCTTTTAGGCGGAGCTGCCTTAATTCTGGTTAAATCTGTTTTAAAGAGAGAGCTGAGCAAATACTGTTATCGCAGGGGTAGGAGCCACCTCCCCTTGCTTAGATACTTAGTGATTAGAGTTGGGAATCACCTCAAATGTCTTTAGGGGAAGGACTTATCTCCTCCTTAACTTTAAATAACCACCATGTCACTTCTACGCGTTGACTGGGTATGTCCTTTATGGCCAAGGACAATTTGGTCAAGCCCATCAGTGGGGTCTGGTGTGGCTCGCTGCAGGGCAGACACCGATATTTTGTCAGCTGAAGAGGTCGATAAACTCTGCTGATTGTATTGGCCAGAGTCACGTTAGCTATAACGAGACCTTAGCTCACAAATAGGTGATGACAGACACTCAGATTTGGGTCTTAATATGAGCTGAATCTAAAAGAGGGTGAAATGAATCCCATTCTGGAGATCTCCTCTAGCTGGTGGGTAAAAAAGGCACAGAAACAGAGAAATGTATTTTTTTTCCTTCAATTAAAAAGGAGTTGAAGACTTTGGTTTACAAACGTGTAAATCCTGCACTGGGGTCGTGACTCCTCTCCATCGCGTGCCATCCAGATATATGGGAAGAACCAGGAACCTGGAGCACAACCCTTTTCTCTCCAGGCTGGCTGGAAACCAAGCTACCTTCAGTTTCCCTTAATACAGAAATGAAAGGGAGAGTCTCGGTTTGGCCTTACTCCCTTTAAAATCGATGGCCAAGGTATCTCTCGTTTTCAAAAGAGAATTGGGAGATATTATAATGGCTCATTTTAGACACAGTTACTGCCCTGGAGCAAAAAACCCTCCCGAGGTCCTAGTGGAAGAAGCAAGGAGACCCTATCCAAACACCGGTGAGTTCCTCTCTGTGTCTGCCTTTACCACCATTCATGGCTTGAAAAGACATTTTGAACCCAAGAAAGAGAAATTTGCATTTTCCACATTTCTTGAGAAAGAGAGAAAGTGAAAAGGGGAAGGTCGGGTTGAGCAAGGACGGAGGGACACATGGGGCAGGACTAATCTCAGCTGGCTTTAGACACCTGCAATGTCAACACATGCTTCTAAGGAAGACACCCCAGAGACAGGGGTGCTTCTGCGTGCAATAAAATGTGGATATTTGAGACGGGATGTTACATGATGTTTTACACTATAAAGACGAGCAGTGGTATTGAGAATGGCTGGTTTGGATGTTGTTAGATGTAATATGTGTGTTTGAGATATCTACACTCAGTTACATAAATACCACCCAAGGTGAAGAAGGAAATGAATGAGGATGAGGAGATGTCCAGCCAATGTGTGAGATGTTAGCAACGGGAAACAGCAGTCGCCTCCTTCCTCCTGCCCAAGGCACGTGTAGACGACTGCAGTTGGATCTCCTGAACCCATTTAAAGGTGTTAAAGCAATTTAGCATAACCCTGTCTGCAATCAACTGCTCCTTTCTACAAGGAACACGTCACACTATCGGTTTCCTTTCCTGCTTGCACAAGCACCAACCAACCATCCCGGGGATTTTTTAATTTTGAAGCACACAACGTAAAATGGCTTTTCAAAGGGAGCTTTTTTTGTCCAAAGAGGGCAGATGGGTATCACACAAACTTCAACACGGGGAAATGCTGAGTCCTGGCCATGGGGAGAAGTTGTCCCAGGCACCAGGACAGGCTGGAGAGCAGCTTGGCAGAGAAGGACGTGGAGGTTGTGGTGGCCACCGAGTTGAAGATGAGCCATCAGTATGTCCTTGCAGCAAAGACGCCCACCAGCACCCCGAGAAGAGCGTTGGCAGCAGGTCAGGGGACTTTCTGGAATGCAGCTCTGACCTGCAGCCTGAGGCAAGGGGAAGTAAAAGCTGCTTCGAGAAGGGTGATGGGAGGAGAGGAATCGTCCTGAAGAAACGGTCATCTCACTGGTGCTAGAAAACAGACAGCAAGGCTGATGGAAAGAGGGAAGTGAGAAGGGAAGAAATAGTAACACTCATTTCTCAAACAGGCAATACACATATTTTAAGGTCATCTCTAGTGGATCACACGAGCAGCAGTCATCTCTTTTCTTTTTTTTTTAAACCATGAATAAGAAGAGAGGAAGAAAAATACACCAGGTAAAATTATAGTGATACCGAACACCAAGGTGTGTGACTAGCAGATGGGTAGCAGGGGGAGGAAAAAAAAAAAAGAAGAAAACAAAGTACTGATTGAAATTCATGCACCTAATTGCAAATGTCTAGCAGAGAGCTACCTAAGTCTGAGTTCACTGTCCCGACACATGCGTGGGTGATGCATCCTACCCTTGGAGATAGGCTTTCAGAGAGCTGCGTCCATGCAAATGCTGCTTATAGGACCTGCTCTGAGACTCTACCTTCTGGGAAGCAATGGTGTAAAAACATATTCAAGCATAAATGGAAAATGACAAGTTATCTTGAAAAAAGAAAATGACAACACAATGGCAAATTGATATCTGCATTTCGATCCACTTTTTCTTTAATGTTTCCACATCTGCTCTACGGAAATATGTAGTACAAAGGAAAATTAATCTAACTGATCATTGCAAATATAAAGCAATAATTTCCTTAAATTAATCCATTACTTAGAGTTGGCATTTTTTTTTCCTCCCATGTTCCTGGAGAAAAAAAAAAAAAATCTTCCAAATTCAAGTCTGCAGCACAAATGCATTGCCTTGTGTTCCACTCCTCATTACAATGACGTTGTGTACACCAGTCGAATTGCTCGGGCTCTGCAGGCAGCATTTCTGATGCGCCTTGGGGATCCCATCCCTAAAACCTCAGAGAGAAATCTCAGTGTTTATCCCAGGCTCTTCGGGGAAGACTCACTCTGTTTTCAGGCGAGGTAATTTGTCCTGTGGGCACAGGGTAAAACTTAAATCTGCCAGCCGTGTTAGAAGATGTAACAGGGAAACCTTCCTGCTTTCGGAAAGACCAATGGAGCTTGTGTTTTAACTTCAGCCCAAGGACCAGTGAGTATCTTTCTGAGAATGACTCGAGATGCCATTGACCAGAGAGAGGGTGACATTTTAAGAGGTTTTGAGACCAATTTTTGCTGGATGGGGAAGGGCTTCCTTAACAAGCGCGTCCATCCCCTGCAGAAGCAGGAACCTCTCCGTGAAGCAATACTGACGTTACTAAGGTCCTTCCTGAAGGAAAAAATGCATAATCTTATTTCCATAACTTAATCTTAATCTAATTCCTAACTAATCTTAATTCCTAACTCAAATTTTGGATAAAAACTCCTGATATTAGCAGACCCAAGAGGCGCAAGGGAGATGATATGCAAGTATAATTCGGATTAGAAGGGGGTGGTTTTCCCTTGAAGCTACACTTACGTGAAATTGCAATCAGGTATGCTGCTTTCATCTTAATTGACCCAAACATATCACTACAGAGTCAGAAAATCACTCCAATATTGTCTGTTATCTATTTAATGCAACACTAATTAATGTGGCAAATTAAGGCATGATATTATTGTATTTACTTGTCTCTAAATAAGAACACCCGCCACCCCAACAGAGGGAAAGAAATCCTCCCAAACATGCCCACATATTGGAAAGAATTTGGATGTTCATGAGAAGACATCATTTGCAAGATCTTTTGCAAGACCCGTTCTTTCCATAATGGGCCAGCCAGAGCTTTAAGATTTAAGCTTTAAGATTTTCTTCCATATATGAACTATTGGCTATTATTTTGTCAATATATTATTTTTCAGTATATTATTTTGGATCTTCAACCTGCCCACTGAGGATAACTGCCATATTTTTTCTCCAAATAAGTGGATGCATTCATCCAGGCAACACCAAATCCTGCGTTAGCCTCAGGCACTACATATTCCTGTGAGCTGGGAGAAATTATTTAACCTCTTCCCCTTGTTTCTTTGTCTCCTCTGTGCTGGCACCAGGAGAATGGCTGGGGGAAACCACTCGAGTGTCACCGAGTTTGTCCTCTTGGGCTTCACCGGTCTGCAGGAGCTGCTCTTTGTGATTTTTTTACTCATCTACATCACCACGCTGGTGGGGAACCTGGGGATGATCGTCCTCATCAGGACCAACTCTCAGCTTCACGTGCCCATGTACTTCTTCCTCAGCCACCTCTCTTTCCTTGACATCTGCTATTCTTCATCCATCATGCCGAAGCTCCTGTCGGGCCTCCTTGCAGAGAGAAATATCATTTCTTTCAATGGCTGCATCGCACAGTTTTTCTTCTTTGCAGTATTTGGCACCACGGAAGCCATCCTTCTGGCCGTCATGGCATACGATCGCTACGTGGCCATCCGTGAGCCTCTGCACCACGTGGCTGCCATGTCCCATGGGGCCTGTGTCCAGCTGGTGGTGGGCTCCTACGCTGCCGGGAGCCTGAACGCCCTTGTGCACACCAGCGCTCTCCTCCGACTCTCTTTCTGTGGCCCAAACCTTGTCAATCATTTCTACTGTGAAATCCCACCGCTCCTGCTACTCTCGTGCTCCGACACCTGGCTCAACGAGATGGTGATGGCCGTGTGCATTGGCTTCATCATAACAACCTCCGTCTTGGCCATCGTTGTCTCCTACGCCTGCATCCTGCTCACCATCCGGAGCATCCGTTCTGCGGAGGGCAGGCACAAAGTCTTCTCCACCTGCACCTCCCACCTCATGGCTGTTGCTCTCTTCTACGGCTCTGCAGCTTTCTTGTATTTCCATCCCTTTTCCAGATACGCAGAAGATCAAGGGAAAGCAGCCTCCATTTTCTACACCGTGGTGACCCCCATGCTCAACCCTTTCATCTACAGCCTGAGGAACAAGGAGGTGAGGAGCGCCCTCGGAAGAGCTACAAACAAGCTCCTCTCCTGCATGTATTCCCACAGGTCCTGCTTGAAATAAACCGAAGCAGATATCACTTGCCACAGTGGAGTCAGCAGAAGAAATAAGGCTGACACCTGACAAAAGGGCACCGTACGTTTCTGCGTATCTGGTGAGATGTATGTGCTCTACCTCGTGTTGAACACTGCAGAGTTTGAACTACGAACTAATTCCATGTTGGGGTGCCTTCAAAAATAAATTACCTGTAATTACAGTGTCTGAAAGAAGGAAAGAATACAGCAAAGACAGACAATCCTAAAACCACTTATATTGTCAGTGAAACTTTTGGAGTAAATGAATTTATAAGCAGCTCTAGAACATGCACAGTTGATACTTTTTACCAAAGAAGATTTACTCAATGTTACAACAATATTAAATTCTGTGGCCTGAAAGAGTTGGCTCAGAGCAGAAGGGGACAAGCTAAATAAAGACTACACGTTGGAGAGGGACAGTGTCTTTCATAACTTTGTTTTCAGATTTGCTAAGTAGTTGCCTACGGTTTTGCTTTAGTACAATAAACCTGATTTATTATTTTCTCTGATTTGTCCAAGGATAGTCTTTATGGGGGGGATAGCACATCCCCACGCTTCATATATATTGCATGCAGACCACCTGTGCTGGGCATCTTGCTTTCCTGGATGGGTCTCCCCCATGGAAAGCTACCAGCCTGGAGCCACCACGCTGACGTGCTCCTTCGCCTAGAAGCAAGGTGAAGTTTTATCCCCTGTGACAAGCAGTCACTCAACTTGGTCCAGGAACAGTCTTTCAAGACGTTGTCTGAGCAGTCTCGGCTTTTCCCAGAGTGTCATCTGGCGTTGACAACACAGAAAGCCTCCGTGCTTCTGGCCATATGTTGCATTCAGACGCACCCGACTCGTTTGATGGCTCCGAGACTCGACGTTGTCCAAAACTCCCCCACCATCTCCTCTCCTCCTTGTGTCTCTCCATCCAGGCAAAGTTTATTTTCCATCCCAGCTGCAGCTTATTCATAACTTCTGCTTCCAGGTTGCAGGGGTTGAGTCATCTCGGTCCAGGAGTCATCCTATCTAATTGTAGGCTTTCACATCTGAACTAGTCACCATAGGTTCCCCTTATGGAGACAACTATGCATTAGGGGGCTTTGATTCATCTGATCTATTTTAAACATCTACACCAGGGCGGGGTGAATTTTTCTGGAAAAAGTGCATGCTTTTCTCCACTTGCTGCTTGGCAGCGCAGGCTGACGGGCTGACACAGCTACACGGCAAACGTGGATTTTGTTCAGAGCAGTCACGCTCAGGGCATAGCCTGAAGAGTCAACGTAAGCCTAAGGGGAAAGCTTCGGCTCACCATGCCCATGTTTTGGAGTCCTTCAAAAACCCCGCTCAAAAGTGAGAAGGTGAAACTAGCTTTTAACCAATGATTTATAATTTAGCTGAGCACGAATGCTCAGCATCCACAAAACACTTTCTGGAAAGAACAGAGAAGCAAAAGGGATGAAGATAGTGTCAGAGCTATGCTTTTGCTTTGATATAAAGGTTGCTCATACCAAATATTAACTTCCTGAAGAAAGGTTTATATTTTCCATGGATGGACAGGAAATAATTCCCTAGAAGATCTGATTACAGATACTGGCACCATTTTGTTCTTTTAAGAGCAATAAAAGAGAAACTTTTTTCCATAAACCTGGCTGTGACTCTCTCAGATGCCTGGATCTAACTCTCTGGGTTTTTAAACAACAGGATAATGTTAAAAGAAATTGCAGCAGCAGAGTTCCTGAATAGTTTTCCCTTCCTCCCCAAGAGCATTTGCAACACTTCTCCAAATCCTGAGCTATCTCCTAATCCTTGAATTTCTTACACCAGTTCTTTTTAATTCTCTGTCATGCCAAGAGATAAATTGCATATTCCAAGAGATACATTTTTTAATATATATATAAAATTCTTGAGATATATATAAAGAAGTGGGAAAAAACAATCAAGCTTACATTTAACTTGCTGAAACTAATTGTGTTTGTTTATCAGTGCCTGTCTCCTCCTTAAGGAGCTGTTTCCAAAGTCATCAATTCCCAAGAGAAATTTCCTGCATGACACCAAGGGCAGGGCAGCGGCAAACCCCTTGGTCTTTCATTGAAAGAAGCCTATAAACAGCAGCTTTTCTTGGTCAAGTGTCAATGCCCTTCGTGACCAGCAAATCATTCTTGCTTTTAACACCAACGTGGGGAGAAATTGGGGCTTCTTTCTCCCATAAAATTTTGGTCTAGGAGATAACAAGTCTCTGACAAACCAAAAAGGGCCCCGAGATGTGAGCAGACAGGTGAGTTTTAGCCTAAATGATGCTACAAAGAGTTGATCTGTTGCAAGGGGAGGACTTCAGGCAGGAGCCTGTTTTCACACAAAGTAGTCACCCAAGGTCAGGATGTCTCGTGCGAAACCCAGGCATTTATAAGTTGCTTTTCCAAATTTAAGGCAGCCACTAGCTGAGGCTATGAGTAAAGCCAACCGAGGTACACAGGCACTGCCAGAGGTCAGAAGCCCCTCCATCTCAGCGGATTATTTTAATCAAGATTACTGTGATTCATAATTATTGTCCAGTGGCCGGTGAGGGCAGCAGCTTGGACAAGCTGATGAAGTGGGTCTACAAAGCGTCAGTGGTCTAAGGCATGTTACCGTGCTGGCAAAAAACCCTTGCCATCCTCGAGTTCTGGGTTATCTCAGAGCTTTTGCAAGAAGCAGAGAAGAGGACTGATGGTGCATAGTATATTTGCTATACTATGAAGCTCACGGCATAGAAACACTACCTGGGTTATTTGGCAAACTTCAAATTGTTTGAGAGGGGTGTGAAAGTTCCTGACTTAATGCTGGAACAGAATATAAAAATTTGTTCGACTAAATCCAGATTTAAGGGAGGCTCATGTGTAAGTCAAGCAAGGGCACGTGTGTTGAACTTTCCTCATGCAGAAGGGTCCTTTCCAGGGGTAAATTTGGTATCTTGTTTAACGGTTCAAAAACCCTCAGTGAGCAATTTCTGCGACTATTCCTAACTCCTGTTTTAAGAAGACAAGAGCTTAATTTTATCTTTTTTTTTTTTTTTTTTTAAACTGCATTATCAGCATCTTACTCTCCCCAATTCATAACGGCACTGTAGCATTGTTGGGATTTCCACTGGTACCAACCTTTTAAAATTCTGTCCACTGTCTTTCTCAGTTCAGCAGCATCACAAGAATGATATGGATATCACTGTATTTAAAGGGGGGTTAATACTTACACTAAATCTCCTGTTTCAAACTTAATTTCAGAGTTTCATAGGAAGGAAGGGAAGAAACCAGAGTTTTATTTTAACTTGTTTGGACTCTCCTGAAGGAAATTATTTTAAAAATATCTTGATCTCTCACCAGTGCTTTCTCTCTTTCTGTCTTCTGAAATAAGGATTTCTGGGGTTTGGGTGGGTTTTTTTGGTTGGTTGGTTTTGGTTTTTGGGTTTTTTTTGTTTTTTTTTAAATGCAGACTGATTTCTAATGTCAGAATAAATTGCTGTGGTTAGCTATTTGGATCTGATAAGTAACAAACTTCTTAACTTCTTCAGGAGATAGAATAAGCCTTCCGATTTGCAAAGGGACTTTATCAAACTAAATTAGTAGTGACTAGACCAGAATAAAACCATTAGAAATAAATTAAATCACGCACTTTGTTTACTTTAAAACATGTTTCGAGACAAACACTGAATATATTGTTCAACAGTTGCTGCCTCTGAAATTTGTATTTCCTGATAAAAATAAATGCATCTTTAACATTTGTTTGTGGGGAAAACAGGAATAGGCTGAGTCTGTGTTTCTCTGCATCTCTGCTTTCCTGCAGCAACTGTGTCACGACGATGGCCAAAGGAAATCGCACACCCAGTGCTGAATTTGTTCTCTCGGGGTTCTCAGAGCAGGGGGATGTCCAGGCTGTCCTCTTCATGGTCTTCTTGGTGATCTACGTGATCACTCTGCTGGGGAATCTGGGGATGCTCGTGTTAATCAGGCTGGATGCTCAGCTTCACACCCCCATGTACTTCTTCCTGAGCAGCCTGTCCTTCCTAGACATCTGCTATTCCTCCTCAATCACCCCCCGACTGCTCTCGGATCTCCTAGCAGAAAGGAAGGTCATTTCTTACTCTGCGTGCCTCGCACAGTTTTATTTCTATGCGGTCTTTGCCACCACCGAGTGCTACCTCTTGGCTGTGATGGCGTATGACCGCTACTTGGCCATCTGCAGCCCACTGCTCTATGCCATCTCCATGTCCAGCAGAGTTTGTGCGCTGCTGGTAGCTGGCTCGTACCTCGCTGGGATTGTGAATGCCACTATCCACACGGGGTTTGCACTTCGGCTGTCCTTCTGCGGTCCCAACATCATCAACCACTTTTACTGTGAGGGGCCTCCGCTTTACGCCATCTCTTGCACCGATCCCACCATCAATGATATTATGATGTTCGTTGTGGTTGGCTTCAACCTGTTTGTCACCAACCTGACCATCCTCATCTCCTACACCTACATCCTGGCCACCATCCTGAGGATGCGCTCGGCCGCGGGCAAACACAAAGCCTTCTCCACGTGCGTGTCCCACCTGACTGCTGTGACCCTCTTCTACGGATCTGCTGCGTCCATGTACTCACGACCCAGCTCCAGGCACTCCCAGGACCTCGACAAAGTGGCCTCTGTGTTTTACACTGTGGTGACCCCCATGCTGAACCCCCTCATCTACAGCCTGAGGAACAAGGAGGTGAAGAATGCGCTGGGGAGAGTGATGGAGAGGAAATGTTAATCTGAAAAATAGTTTTCCCTGGTGCATCAGAGGAATTGAGAGGTCTTCTCAGAAACGTTTATACTTTCCATTTCTGTACTGCTATGGTATAAAAGAAGCAGTGGTCTCCTGTGAGCTACTGGGGACAAATGTATTGGGAAACCTCTGCCTTGTTCCTAAATACTGGGTCATTAGCGCCTCTTGGATTAGGCCATTCACTGACCTGTCTCAGGGATGCGTTAGCTACTTTTATTTGTGTTTACAGCCTGATATTATTTCAATTTCAAGAATTTAAGCCCTTCTGACCCTTTGTAGTTTGAGAATGCCTTACCACTGTTGTCTTGAGCAATGACAACAAATAACACCTACTGCTTTCAGCGCGACAATGATGACAGGAGCTCTCTTCATATCAAATAACGGGCACATTTCTGGTGAACACAAGACTCAGGTGATTTAGTGCTCCCAGTACGAGCAATAGACACCGGGCTTCCTAACAATAATTCACTGCAACAAGGCTTGTTAGGCCTTTTCTGCAACTTATTTTAGCTCAACTGTAGCTGTATTTTCAAATTTATTTGAGAAACTTCTGCAGTGCCTGCAACTTGCTCAAGGACCAGAGGGCTATCATCTGGCATCTCCTATGAGTAATGGTGAAATTACCCACTAGTCAGGTACCGGCTCCCTATCCTGGCATTTTGATCTTATTTTGATTATATTATTATTAACTGCTTTTGCTTAGTTTTGAGCAATTGTGTGATTTCCCCTCTAAAATAAATCATGAGATACAGGCGAACGACTAACAAACTTTAGCAACGATACTGTAGCTAACCCATAGACCAATAGGAGAGAAAAAAGTCCTGACCAGGAACAAATAGGGGTAGAAACCTTTAGAAGTGATCCCAAGCAGACCCAAGACTGGCACGGAAGAAGCTCCCACCACAACCAGTGCTCCCACCAAGCACACCACCATACCTCCTCAGCAAGGAGCTCAGCGTGCTGCTGGGTCACTGCATCATCCCACCAAGGAAGAAGGACCTCAGTCTGCAGGTGGGAATTTAACCTCAGGGATGAGGGACAGGTACTTTAATCAGAGAAACCTTGAGGAGCATTGCTCTCCATCCATCCATCCATCCATCCATCCATCCATCCATCCATCCACAATTGTCCTTAATACAGACACATGCCATCACACTGACCCTCCAACTCATTGGCTTCGGGGCCTGGACTAGCTCTGACAAGCAAGGCAGCTGTAGAAGTGCACTTTGTTGTTAACAAGGAAGAAAGTTTCTTTCTTGTTAGCTCCTGCTAATTAGTCTCTCATGGCTTGTTAAGAAGAATGAGTTGAGTTGACCAGAAGCCCGCTGAGAAGCTTTCATGGTGATTAGGAAACTTTCTTGGTAAACCCCAGAAGGTCTTGTTAAGCTGATGACTCCTGGAAGGGTGGCTGGTCCCCAAGGACCACTTCTTGCTCTGGGAAGGGGAGCAGCATCACTGGTGATGGAAATAGCTGTAACTACCTGTATGGCGAGAGCCTGGAGCTCAGGCCTGCTGGAGGGCCTGCTGGAGGGCTTTCTGTGCCAGTACAAGCTTGGTCATACGCTCTCATTCGAGAAAGAGACATCCTTGTCTTCATGATGTGTGCAGATAATGTGGTTCCTTTGGTTCTCGCCATTGGGGTGATTTGTCCCTGCCTGCTTTTGACCGCCTAGCAGAGGGAGCCGGGGAAGACCGTTGCGTTTCTCCTCACCTTAGGACCTCCTCAAGGACACCTCACACCTTGAATTTCTTGTCATTAATTGCCTTGGGATAGATTTGCTTGTGTCTTTTTTAATTCTTAAACCGCGAGGCAAGTTGAAGTGCACTACATAGATCCTCCATGTCTGACTGGTTTTCATAAACATGATTTTCCTACCATTATGAATCTGGGACTAGAGAATAAGCATGGGAATGGGTTCACCTGGCTCTCAACATCTAAAAAATTCATTGTCTGATTATGAGATAGTCAGCCAGGTCCCCTCTAAAATACGTGGGAATAAGAGGATGTTTTACCACATCCTAGGACAGATAGTTAGGATGGATGTGGTGCAACAGGAGCAGGTCTGAACATCAAAAGGATTGGTACCATGGACCCGCCGTCTATGGTATATGCATTTCAGAATAGTTTTCTCTGGATTAATTTTATTCTGGTCCGAGGATCTGAACATCTACTGGAGGTCAAACTGCATTAGGTGCCCCCCACAAGCCCATTTTCAGTTCATTTTCATCCAAAAGGAATCCAACTCACGCACCCTGACCCCAGCCTGAGATATGAATGAAAACACAGTGAGGGGAGAAGGCTAGGAGATCTTCAAATTTAAACTCTGTCCTGGTTTTGGCTGGGATAGAGTTAATTTTTTTCCTAGTAGCTGGTATAGCATTATGTTTTGGATTTAGTATTGAGAATAATGTTGATGTTTTTAGTTGTTGCTAAGTAGTGCTTATCCTACGCCAAGGATTTTTCAGCTTCTCGTGCCCAGCCAGCAAGAAGGCTGGAGGGGCACAAGAAGCTGGGAGGGGACAGAGCCAGGACAGCTGACCCAAACTGGCCAAAGGGATATTCCATACCATATGACATCATGCCTAGTATATAAACTGGGGGGAGCTGGCCGGGAGGGGTGGATCGCTGCTCGGGAACTAACTGGGCATCGATCGGCGAGTGGTGAGCAATTGCATTGTGCATCACTTGTTTTGTATATTCTAATTCTTTTTCTTCTTCTTCTTCTTCTTATCATTATTATTATTATTATTTTCTTCCTTTCTGTCCTATTAAACTGTCTTTATCTCAACCCACGAGTTTTACTTTTTTTGATTGTCTCCGCCATCCCACTGGGCGGGGGGAGTGAGCGAGCGGCTGCGTGGTGCTGAGTTGCCAGCTGGGGTTAAACCACAACGCTCTTTAAAGTGCACTCATTGTCTGAACAAAAACTAGAAAAATAGCAACACACCTTTATTGATCACAAACGGAGACAAGGAACTCTGACTTAATCACTCAACTTTTATTCTTCTAAATTTGAAGGCGATGAATCTACTTCAGACCTCCTCCCAACAGTCTTAATAATAATAATAAAAAGAGCTTTATTGTTGGGTTTTTTCCCTTTCAGTTGGACTAAAACTTTATAAAGGAAAAAAAGTTTCTTTAATAACTAAGAAACTGCTTCACCTTTTTTGCACGTTTTCCTTCAAGTGGTGCTGGAAACTTTTGCTTAAGTTGCAGGAAAAGAGCAAGATGCAGTGAAATTCCCCAGGCCAGGTCCGGGTTTTGTTGCCCTCATGTAGAAATTTGGTGCCATTTGCTCTGTCCTGAGGTGTCGAGGACATTGGCATGCACTTGACACGTATGCCATGCAACCTTCAGAAGAGTTGGACCATTCTGAAAGCTCAGAGGGAGAGCTGGGGGCATCTCCAGGGTGTTAATAGTCTACGTTCAGGCAACTGAACTCAATCCCAGATGCCTCTGCTCTTCTTGACATTGGTTCTTCCAATCTGACCCACCCTATCCACACTGGTGTGAGTGTTTCACTGGGAAAATAGTCTAGGACTATGAAAAGTATGTTCATGGGGTGCAATACAGCATTGTGAAGAAATAACTGGGACAGCTCAGGAGCAGAGGGACGTTACTGCATGACGCACGGAGCTCCACCTGAGCTACTGGTTTGGGCATAAGTAAGGAATATTTAATCCAGATAAAGCACAGGGTGAAGAAGACGTACAACAAGGCCAGCCACTGCTAAGATCCCATGTTATAGTACAGATATAAATTACATATGGGGAGAGGTGGGAAGGAGAGGAGGTCTGCACAGTGACATCTCCTGTCCATCAGGAAGCATTTCAGGATCAGAAGAGCTTATGCTCCTGTATTGCATCCTCCTCCACCTATTGTGAAAAGCAACAAATGAAAACACAAACAAGAAAAGATAGGTACGCTTCTTGCTATATGCATCTTTGGGGACGTGATCCCTGGTTTTCTTCTGTTAAGAAGCTGTCTGTCTCTTCACCAGTCTCTTCAGTGCCTCCTTCACCTCCTGGTTCCTCAGGCTGTAGATGAAGGGGTTCAGCATGGGGATCATCACTGTGTAAAACACAGAGATCATCTTGTCCCTCCCCAGGACGTAGGTGGAGCTGGGCCGGACGTAGATGAAGAGGATGGAGCCGTAGTAGAGGGTGACGGCGGTGAGGTGGGCGGCACAGGTGGAGAAGGCTTTGCGCTGCCCCTCAGCCGAGTGCATCTTCAGGACAGCAGCCAGGATGGAGGCGTAGGACGTGAGGATGAGCGCGGAGGGGAGGGTGACGTTGGAGGTCAGGATGAAATACAGGAGCGCCTGGTAGCTGTCTGTCACATCACAGGAGAGCTTCACCAGCGGGGGCAGGTCGCAGAAGAAGTCATCGATGATGTTGGCGTCGCAAAAGCTGAGGGCGAACGTGCGGCTGGTAATGAGGGTGGAGTTGGCAAAGCCGCTGAGGTAGGAGGCAGCCACCAGCCCCATGCACAGCTTCTTGGACATGGCAGCAGTGTAGAGCAGTGGGTTGGAGACAGCCGCGTACCGGTCGTAGGCCATCGCTGCCAGCAGGTAGCACTCGGTGTACGCCAAGCCACCGGAGACGAAGAACTGAGCAGCACACCCGGCAAAGGAGATGCTCTTGTCCTCAGAGACGCAGTTCAGCAGGATCTTGGGGGTGTAGACGGAGGAATACCAGAGATCCAGGAAGGACAAGTTCCCAATGAAGAAGTACATTGGGGTGTGGAGCCGTGAGCTATGGCGTATCACCACGATGAGGGTGATGTTGCCCATGAGGGTGGTGACGTAGGCTAAGGTGAACATCATGAACAAGAGAAGCTGCAGCTTCGGGTCAGTGGTGAACCCCAGGAGGATGAAGCTGGTGACCGAACTGTGGTTCCTCTCTTCCATGGACAGGGGAAAGGGACTGACCTGGACACACGGCTCACGGTGGCTATTTGGTATTTTCAGTGCAGGGTCTGGGGACACTGGCTAAGAGAAGAGCTTCCATGTTGCTGGTGTTGCTCTCTGTACCAAAATGCGGCTACACACACGCACGCGCGCGCGCACACACACACACACACACACGACAAAAGCAGAGTAAATTGTGTACTGAGAAGGGCTGCACTGGCATGGTTTTGGTTGTGCTATTTTATGTCAAATAATGGTTTGGCGTTTGCCTCACTTCGCATATCACTTTGAAAGCTGCATTTGCCGTGAACACGCGTACATACACACACTGTGCGTGGTGCTATGCATACGGGTATGCACACCAGCAGTTTCTATATATTGCATATAATGCATTAAATTCTTAATAAAATATATACAGGAAACAGGATATGAAAATGTGCGTGGGTATATACACGTACGTATGTATACATGTGTCTCTCTAGGTATTTGCTGACCCTGCATTCCCTGACTTTTGTGAATGTGAAATCTCAGCCTCAGTGTTGCATTAAATTACTCGTACATTGAGACTCCTTAATTTGAAGTACGTAAGGAGAAACTGGAGATACACGTTGAAGACAAATGCATGCAGATTTGCCATCTGATACAAACCAGCACAGTTTCATTAGATCCATTTTCATGAGTCATACCAGTAAAAGCACTGTCTCATTACGTTTTGTTTTGCATGAGCAAAGACTGAATGGCTGGATGTACACCCTAAAAGTCATAATTACAAATGTGTGTATCTGGGAAGACCTCTACTTTTAGGCACATTACTGAAAGCAGCAGTCATTCAGTGTGTGCATGTGTTTGCACACCTGAGTACGGGCACACTTGAATCTATAGAAGTTGGAATTCATCTCACTTGACATTATCAGTCTAAAAACTAAGTATTTAAGCTCTTTCATAGCCAATGAAAGTGATAGGCTCTTCCATAGGGAGACCAGAACACGAGCTGTGTCCTGCTGCTTCCTTGCAACTTTCCCAATGCTCCAACCGGGTGTGTGAAGACCCTCTCCAGCTGCCCCTGGTGCTGGCTGCTTCTCAGAGGTGCTGCAGCGGGCTTGATGATTTTCTCATCTGGCCCCATATCTTGATTCTAATGTTTGTCATCAGGTAACACAAGGGATGGGCGGAGAGATGAGGAGACAAAGAAAAGAAAAAGATTCCCCTTGAAGATTTATCTTCTTGGCTATCCATGACAGAGTATCCCTTGTTAGCCCTTTTTGCCCAGAAATACTTACTCATGGTCTTGTCCAGCAAGCGCTGACGGGATCACAAGTTTAGAGATGACGAGAACAAAAGTGTGATGATGCTCTCTGTGTGACATCCCCACACCAGCTCGTCTCACAGGGCAGAGCAAGCAGGTATGTCCTCGCCTGTCCCAGCACTGCCCGTGGCGTGTGCCTGGGGATATTTATCCATTGCCTCATTCTGCGTTTCCTTGAGGACCCGGTCCCTGAAGTGTGTAGTCCAGCTGTTCAGTATGGCCTTTGCACCGAACAAAATGTTGCTGCACAGTTGTGCGTCCCCCAGAGATCCCCTGACTTACTCCCTGCACCCCAGAAAGAGAATTTTCAGAGCTTTCATGGCTCTCCATGTTACGTGCTCATTATTTTCATCACGATAGCTGCAGAACAAAGACGCAATCTCAAGAACGTCCAAGTTATTTGCATTTAGTTGATTAGATCTTTTTACCAGTCTGAATCTGGGAGGAAACAAGAACTCTTCCTAGGAGTCTCCCCAGAGCATCCTTCACCTCCGTGTTCCTCAGGCTGTGGATCAGGGGGCTCAGCATGGGGATCACCAGGGTGTAGACAATAGACACCACTTTTTCCTGCTCCAGGGAGTAACCTGAACTCTGCAGTCAATGGGGAGAAGCGGGAACTTTTAGGCAATATTCAGACAAGCTATTTCGGATGTTTATTTTGGAGCAAGATTACTTGCTTCCTAGAGTACCTGGCAACAGGGTGGAGAATGGTCAGACGAAGAAGTCTACCCCTGTAGATGACAACATTCAGCTAAATCACGCTCGGACTCAACAGCTGGTATGCTAAATAAAAGCACTGAGGTAGCTATAAATAATCTGGAAAAGAAAACAAAAAACCCTACTACAACCTCATAATTAGCTTTTCATTTCTCAAAAAATGTTGTTTCCAATTTCATTTTGGTATTTCTTTCTGGAGTCCTGCAGGCTGGGATGCGCAATGAGAAATCCCACGCCAATCCAGGGGCCCGCCCGTGATGACGAGCACCAGACTGCGCACCACATGCTAATGCCGCTGAACGACTCATTTCAAGCCTTATCGTTTTTATTTTTTTTTTCCCTTTTTGAGCAATTCAGTGCTCATCAAGCCTGTGTCGAAACTGTGTAGATTTTGGTGGAATGAAATTAAACTTCAAGCACAGCTTCTGAGCATATTTGGAGGGAGCTGCGCACTGCTGTTAACCCAGGCAGACCAGCTCGTTTCCAGAGGTGAAAGATCTGCCCCAGCCGAGCGTAGAGTCCTCTTATGCATTTGTCTGGGTGTCTTCTCTCATTCTCAGGACAAATTTTTGGGACCTAGAGACCAAAAACTGCCAGGTATCTTAGGGAAAGAAGCCGCACAGACTCTCAATAGCTTTTTTTTTTTTTTTTTTTTGGTGGGATTTGCTTTCTGCATTCCTTTAAATTAAAATTCATCAGAGGATTTTTGGCTTTGTTGCATACTGGAGCACAGATTGTTTTTATGTGTTTCCTGAGTGACTAAGATTTAACGAACAGAATAAAGCTAGTGAGGAAAAACAATAACACAGACACAATCTGGCAGGCTTCATAGTATTTCAAGCTGATGATGCTTTTCCTACTTTTGAAATTACCTTAGACCCCTGCCAGAAAATGCTGCCCTTGTCCCCCTAGATGCAAATTCTGCTGAAAAGCTGGGCACCCGGTGGCATTTAGGTAAGCTGTGAATATGGGATCAGGCAGGTCTTTGGTGGGTTCGCTGCCAGATAAAGGCAGAGTGACTTCAGAAGGGGAAATTACCAGCTGGTCGTGTTCAACTGGTCCTAAGTTCTGCCCCTGTTCCAGAGGGATGCAATGGCTGGAGGGGCTGTACACAGCCTGCCGAGGTTTTTGGCCCCAAATCTCATTAGGAAAAGATAATATTGAAGAAAAAAGTCCGTCATGGAAGTTAATAGAGGACCTACTTGTGAGAAAAGTTATTATAACATTTTGAAAATAATTGGTGCCTTTCTTTATATATTCATATATTTTACTAGACGAAGGCATCCCTCTTAGCCATGGGCCATCGACAGCAGTTGTGAAGTGATGATGAGAGATTATCGCCAGGCGGTCTGAGTATGTGCGGAGTTTGTCTCAGGGGGTTTCTAACACCTCTGCATTCTCACTATCACAACAAATACACGTATGAACAGACAATGCCAGTCCCGCTAATAATGGCAGGAATAAGTGGTCTCTGAAATGCAGCAGTTGGAGGTTCTGAAAGTAGCAACCTACTCAAACGAACTAATACAGAGAGACCACCAGCTCTGTAAACTAAATCTCTTGGAGACAGCAGATAGGAAAGTGTTTCGTGAATCCATACATCAAGACCACAGTATCGTAGATAGGACATGTCACGGCACTTAGACCCAGCAGACAGATCTCAGTGAAAAGAATTTTATTTAGGTAAGACTGCAGTTCTGGTATTGATTTGAATTTAGGTGATTGCTGTTGCCTTACTCCTCATCAATGCTTGTAGCAAAAGTTAAAAAAAAAAAAGATAACATGAAAAAACTTAGGGGGGGGACAATAATTGTCTTAGCAAAGCCAGCAAAGGCAAAGATCAACATTTGGGGTGGGTTTTGGAGCAAGAAGGCGCTAACAAGGGGAGATCATGACAGCAGAAATGGTTGCAAGAAATATCTTTGCATTGCCGAAATCCAGCTGAAGTGGCACTAGGAAAGACACTTGAGAAAATTAGATAATAACCAGGGGTGACTGCGGAAAAAAAGTTGGGATTTGCTTCTGGTGAATCATGTCGACGTTCACTTTTCATCCACTCCCTCTCCTCAGCATGGGAGAGGGGGGAAGACGTCTTCTTAAATCCAAATATTCAAAGCAAATTGTTCCTGGGCTTCATTAGTGAGCCTGGAGGTGAAGAAATTTGTATTCCAGGTGGATTTTGCTTGTTGTCAAGGTTCTATTCTCCATGGACTGGAATGCCTCCAAGGTCACAGAAATGAGTATAAATATCACTTGAATACTAAAAACTACAGAGGGGGCTCGTCTGCCCTCTGGAACGTGCAGCAACAAATCATCCTCAGTGCAGCTTTTAAGGAAAGAGTGCTAAAAATCCCTCTCCAAATTTGTTTGAAGAGGAATTATGGCCTCGGTCATCATCTGGAGGAGCAGCCAAACTCATCCCAGTTGCTGAAGGAGCTGCATGGACCTGCACTGAAGATCTTTTGTTTGCACTGAGTTTTGTTGGAGAAGTCGTGTCCAAGGTGAGGGCATCTTCTGTTCTGGCCAGTCCTCAGCCCTGAACCTGCTCTGAAGCGGTGGGACATGAAGGGACATCATGGGGCTAAAGTAAGCACCTCTTTCTTTTTGTCTTATGGACTTAAGGTGGTGAGATAGAGGAAAGAAAGGACCAGAGGTGTAAGGTATCTCATTTATAGCAACAAGACTGAGAACAGCAGAAGGAATCCTACATGGGAGGAGGACTCTTCTGCTCTAAAGGTTAGACGACAGAAAACAAGGAGACATGTAGGTGTTCAGTCTTTTCGTAGGTGACACTGCAATGGCAAGGGACGGCCCTGATGGCCAAGGCAAGAGGGTGCTCACTACCTACAGCACGGGCTGTGTTATCTCCTCTCCCTGCCCTGCTCAGCTCCTCCTGTGTTTGCTTGTATGGCCTTGGCTCTACATCCAAGTTAGTTTCCCCGTTGCCACTGTGCCACCGCAAATTTCCTTTCCTAAGGGGCTGTCAAGGCTGCGTATACTGCAAACTGCGTGTTTGTATCAGTTTTGAAAGAAAAATGCACACTTTTGCTCTGTTTTGTTTTGCAAAATCAACAAGAAAAGTAATTCTGCAATTCCTGCAAGGTGAATTGTTCCATGTTGTCTTATGTTTAAAAAACCAATTCTTTTCCAAATGTACCTGTCATTTACTAAGGAAAAAACAAAATGCATTAAATAATTTAAAAAAAAAAAAGGGTTATTACTAAGAAATGCCCAGTGTGTTGACCTTCACCCTGTGTTAAATTTCCCCAGGAAGGCACAGAAAGGAAGCTGCGCAGGAGATGAAATGCTGAGCTAAACCCAAGTGGGCATTCTCACCGTTCAGCTTGACAAGCAGGCTTTGGTTTTAGGGTCCTTTCAAAGCCTCTGGACGGAGGCTCGGTTCTTGCGAGAGTGATCCAGGGTCCAGCTGACATCTCATGACCCTCTGGTAGGAAGTGCTCTGCCTCCCTTTGGTGACACCGAGGAAGCTGAGGGTCCTGCCGAGCTGCCCAAATCATTGTCTATCACTTTGCCTATCTCCCACAGGCTGAATGCGTTACAGAGAATGACACCTGTCAATCACACTGATGTGCACGAGTTTGTTCTCTTGGGGCTGACCACCTGCCCAGATCTCCAGGTCCCCCTTTTCTTGGCTTTCCTGGCCATGTACATGGTGACCCTCTCAGGGAACTTTGGGATAATTGTATTAATCAGGACCGATCTTCACCTTCACACCCCCATGTACTATTTCCTCGGCCACTTGGCTTTTGTCGATGTCTGCTATTCCTCCGTCATCCTCCCCAAAATGCTGGTGCAGATCTTGACAGAGGAGAAAACCATCGGCTTCTCGGGGTGTGCAGCCCAGCTCTGCTGCTTCGTCGTTTTTGGGGTCACCGAGTGCCTCTTGCTGGCCGTGATGGCCTACGACAGGTATGTGGCCATCTGCAAGCCCCTCCTGTACCCCACCATCATGTGCGGATGGATGTGCTGGTGGCTCGTCATTGGTTCCTATGCCATCGGTGTCTTGCACGCGGTGACGCACACCACTTTCATCTTTACTTTCTCCTTCTGCCACTCCAATGTTATCAACCACTACTTCTGCGACATTGCCCCGCTCTTAGCTCTCTCCTGCTCCGACACCCACACCTACGAGGTGGTCGTCCTTGCTCTCGTCAGCATAAACTGTCTCAGCACCATGACCATCATCTTCGTCTCTTATACTTATATCCTCCCCGCTGTCCTGAGGATCCGCTCTCCGGAGAGCAGGAGAAAAGCCTTCTCCACCTGCGCCTCCCACCTGACGGTCATCACCATGTTTTACGGGGCAATCTTGTTCATGTACCTGCGCCCCAGCTCCACCTATGCATTGGATGAGAACAAGATGGCCACGCTGTTTTACACCGTCATGACCCCGACGCTGAACCCCTTGGTCTATAGCCTGAGGAACAGTGAGGTGAAGGCTGCCCTGAGAAGAGCGGTTGGGAGAAGGCAGTAGGTGAAGGAAGCTGGCGACCAGGAGAGTATTTCCTTATTGCTGTTATCGAGTGGGACTCAAAATTGCACTGAAGTCTGTACGAAGGTGTATTGAGGGTAATTTCTTTATAATTAATCTCCCTTAATTATATGGAGAAGTCAGGTGACTGACACCGGCACAGATTAGACATGTAACTTCTGCATAGCTGAGGTTGGGTGAGATGAAGCCCAACCTCATGCACCATCAATAGTCAACGAACAGTGAGCCGCCCCTCCACATAGCTTGATTCATCCTGTTCATCTCATTTCACTGTTCAACGACTACAAAGAAAGCCTGGATTGCACTGGACATGGGTTTCCAGACTGCTAAGGTTCAGAGGAGAACCCAGAAGAAGAGTCAGTAACCCTTTTTCTATCGAGTGTCCCTCTGAAACCCAGTGCCTACAGGGCTGGGTGGGAATGGGATAGACCTGAAGGACTACAGGACATCATATAATCCGCAAATAACGCAATCACACAATTCTTCACTGTAGTTTCTCAAGCTGTTACCTGTGGCTTGGCACTCTGATAAGGCTTTTTCACCAAAAACTTGGTTCCTGCGAGTGAAGTTGCAGGTTGAGTTCAAGGTGTTCGGTCCTTCCAGATGTCACAGTGAGTGTTGGCACTAATTTTCCTGGAAACCTCTGGGCAATCTGAGCTTCTCATTTGCGGTTCCTAAAGCTGCTTCTCAGATGGTGCGCAAATGTAAATAACTTAATCACGTGTTGGGTCGATGACAACTGTTTCACCATTTATCGAACCATTGATGCTGCATTTCCCAGCCCTTTAAAGCCTATTATGAAATAGACTTTCTGGATAATACACCAAAAAGTTACGGAAAGGGGATTGATACTGGTACCCTGAAGGTCTCTCTGGCATAGCATTAAGAAACAAAAAACTTCAGGTAAAAACCACAAGTAAACAACTTCAAAGTTGGGACAAACAATGTTCTTGCTCGCGTACATTTTCCACGCAGTCGATATTTCTTCCCCCCCCCAAGAAACAGGCACTTCAATAGGTAATTCCCTTTGTTGCAAGACCAGTCTCTAAAGCAAATCCCACGGATCACACCCCAGAAACGCCTGTCTGTCTCCTAGCAATGGAGATCTGTGTGCATGTATGCATTTAATGGATACCTAGGATTATGAGGTAAATCCACCCAATCTGTCCAAGCCGTTGTGAGCCGCTCTACTTCTAAGATCAGTTTTATATTTTCTTTTTTTCTTTTCTCTTTTCTTTTCTTTTCTTTTCTTTTCTTTTCTTTTCTTTTCTTTTCTTTTCTTTTCTTTTCTTTTCTTTTCTTTTCTTTTCTTTTCTTTTCTTTTCTTTTTCTTTTCTTTTCTTTTCTTTTCTTTTTCTTTTCTTTTTTTCTTTTCTTTTCTTTTTTTCTTTTCTTTTTTTTTTTTTTTTTTTTCTTTTTTTCTTTTCTTTTCTCTTTTTCTTTTCTTTTTCTTTTCTTTTCTTTTCTTTTCTTTTCTTTTCTTTTCTTTTCTTTTCTTTTCTTTTCTTTTCTTTTCTTTTCTTTTCCTTTCTTTTCTTTTCTTTTCCTTTCTTCTCTTTTCTTCTCTTTTTTTCTTTTTTTTTTGCCGGCTGCATCACCCAGCTTTTTTTTTTCATAGCTTTTGGGACCACCGAGTGCTTCCTCCTGGCTGCGGTAGCGTACGACCGCTACACGGCCATCTGCAAGCCCTTGCTTTACCTGTCCATCATGTCTCACAGGGTCTGCATCCTGCTAGTGGCCGGTTCGTACGTGCTTGGCCTGCTGCACTCTTTGGTGCACGCGGACTTCACCTTCCGCCTGCCTTTCTGCTGGCCAGCCAAGGTCGACCATTTCTACTGTGACCTCATGCCTGTTCTAGCACTCTCCTGCTCCGACACCCATGTCAACAGGCATCTGATATTCGGCCTCGCAGGACTGGTGGAGATGGTGACCATCTTGGCCGTCCTGGTCTCCTATGCCTTCATCCTCTCTGCCATCTCAAAGATCAACTCTGTTAAGGGCCGGCACAAAGCCTTCTCCACTTGCACCTCTCACCTGGCTGGAGTCACCATCTTCCACGGCTCTGTCCTTGCCCTGAACTTCCGACTGAGGTCCAGCGACACCCTGAGCACGGACAAGATCTTTGCTGTGTTTTACTCGCTGGTGGTGCCCATGCTGAACCCCCTGATCTACAGCCTCAGGAACAGGGAGGTGAAGAACGCCCTGAGGGAGCTTGTCATGTGGAAGTAACTTTGGCACGATGTTTATCTGCTGGTTTTGTGACAGAGGATGCCATAGCCTCACTTAACGACACGGATTTTTGTTTCCCTACCCTATTACTTAGGCTTCCAGGTTTGGTTTGGAAACATTTCCAAGTCTTGCTTGCTTTCTACTACTGACTTGTGCCCGTCACCAGATACCACAGACAGTCTGATTCATCTTCTGTATTTCATTGCATGTAGCTTTTTTTTCCCCCCTCTTGGTCTTTTCAGCTGTACACTGGACATTAGCTCCAGAATCCTTGATAGCCCGGTCAAAATGCTCTTCCACAGCCATCAGCGTCTCCCAGTTTATAGCTTAAAACCTGCCTTATGACCTCTTTTTATTCTCAGGGTCTCGCTCCCTGATCATTAAAGGGCAGTGAATCTTTCCTGTACAAGTACAGGAAATTTAATGAAATTAATTAATGAAATATACTTTTTTTTACAGGAAAAACTGGCATTTATCTCATCTATGTTAGCCACTGCTCTGAGATATCTGTCCTCTCTACTATCTAAAGGATAAAGCTAGATAAGCTATCTAAAGCTAAAGATTTGGTAACTAATTTTTAGATAAATAAGGCTAGGTTATACGAATACAGTCTTAAATGCTCAGGTCAATATGGGCCAGGTTTTGAATGATCTACAGAGCATCCGATTTCTCTTTCCAAAACGTTCAGGCTGATGTAACTGCACCTGAAGCACAGGGCAGAGAGGCACATTTCCAGCTCTTCCTGCCAAGAAGTTGCTTGCTTTTTGAGGTATCAGAACCACTTACGGAGAGGACCTGTATTATGTATTTCATGCGGGAAGTTTGTGTCTACAGCCCCGGGTTTCTACATTTTGTAGATCCCTTCTCTGCAAAGATCGCAGCAAAATGATGCAATGATGCTCTTAGGAGAAAAAGTATTTCCAAAAAACCGAGGCTGTTTCTCATATTGCGGGAGTTTACAGTTCTGCCTCCCCTGCACTTTAGACTGAAGTTCCTCTTGGAAGTTCACTGAGTTGGATCCGCCACACACAAGCCTATGGCAATCCAGACCTCTTTTAGGAATGTAACACCAAGTCTGGGTAAACCTTTGAGCATTTTAGTTGTCTCTGCTTTGGAAACTTAATTAAAAACAAGAGGAAATAAGGACAGCCAGAGCGGGGTAATTCATCAAGCAGCAATGAGCCCTACATATTACATTTCTCATCTATGCTCCCTTTCCCACGAAAGGTGGGACCAGATGATCTTTCGAGGTCCAACTTGGGCTTTCTGTGGTTCTGTGATTCTACATGTATAGTACAAGCAAAAACATCCAACAAAATAGAAGGAAGAAAACAAGGTGTGGTGAAGGTTTTAAAAGAAAGAAACTATCTGATATCAAAAGTCTCTGTCTTGCCAAGCTCTTTAGCTTTTAATTATATCGATTCCAGCTCCTTCATTCAGCTGCAGATGGAAGCCACTTTTCCCCCAGACCTAAGACAACGTCTCCTCTCCCGTTGCTGTTTGCCAGAGCACACAAAAGAGGCTGTTCACCATCCATCCGCTTTCCAAATAGAAGTTAATTCCCACGCTGCTCACAACGGCTGAGGGAAAGATATTTTTCTGCTCCAAGCGTTTCCCCGCTGCAGGCAAGGCACGCGGGTCTAGAACTCTGCGGAGTCAGAACTCATCACACCACCTGAAGGCGTCTGAGCGGCAATCAACAGGCAAGGGGCAACCCAAATCAAGTGTGCGAGGAGGAGGAAGAGCCTCTGCTGAACTTATCCAGCCAACCTGGATTTTGCTGAATTTTGCTGAATTTTGCAAGGAAGTTGCAGAATTGCAGCCGGTCACAAAGGCTTATGAGCGTGCACTCAAGAAACAACAACTGTCCCATGGAATTAATTAGGATGAGCAGAAATTAGGGTGCTTTTTCTCTTACGTGCCTGCCAGGTAAAGATGAAGGACTGCTGGCCCCTCCTCAGTGTCGTGGCCATTCCTGTACCATGCTTTATGTCCCCCCTTCTTTAATGGGCCATAATTTGCAGAACTGCTGGTTTTTGGCTTTTTTCAGACCCAGGCAGCTATCAGCTACCCATAGATTATGTGTTCAGGACTGTCTTTCATCTATGGAAGCTAGACACATGCTTAATTTTTAAATGAAATGCACCATTTAGTTTTTTATGGCGTGCTTTAGCATGAGCTGGGCATTTGGACGCAGGACACTGATGCGTATCTCCAAGTGTAATTCCATTTATCTCACCAGTTAAGTAAATGGCACTTAAGATGAATGCAAAACATCACTTCAAATGAAGGGGAGGCCCCCTTGGCACTATCACTGTGCAGAAATTGGCCTTAACCCCGGGCAGTCTCAGCACGGCTCATCGTCCTGTATTTTTAATTCTATTGCCTACACTTTCTTGCTGTAAGTGAAGATGTATGCCGAAGTGTGCAGCCTGGGGAGGGATTCCCCTTGACATTCAAAGGTATAGCTTGAGATCCTGACTCCCACCAGCTTTTTCACTTTTGAAGTCAGAAACAAACGCACTGTATCTTTTTCAAGCCTTTTATCTTTGTTTTGGCAAGCAAATTTTAAAATACACTTACTCTTCCAAAATGTTCCCTCACACCCCAGCAGCTTAACTCTAATAAATAACGTGCAGGTAACAGTGAGGAATTTTATTGGAGTTTAGGGATAAGGTCAATAATCTTGCAAGAAATATACATATTTATCAGTGAAAAAGAGTTATAAATCAATAAAACTATGATTCGTGCTTCCTGTGAGAAAGAGAGGCCTGGAATAATTCAGGGTAATTTCTTCCTACAGGCTGGTGACTGCAAAGTGAAATAAAGTTTGAGGCTCCCACTCCTCCTGGTTTCCTTCCAAGGAAGATGTGATTGTGGGGTCTGTTTCTCAGGGCTCAGTACTGTAATTCGCTTTTGTGCAGAAACTGTGGAAGACCCTACATAAAACTGTGAGGATTAGGGAAAAATCCAATTGCTTTAAGGCATCATAGGCTTTCTTACTTAAGACAAACTGCTCACTTCCTAGCTGATGCAACTCTTTTATGTTGACAGTGGTTTAATGCCCTTCTCCTGCACTTCACCAGAGCACTCTTCACCTCCTCGTTCCTCAGGCTGTAGATGAATGGGTTGAGCATGGGGGTGACCACGGTGTAGAAGATGGAGGCCACCTTATCCAGGCTGCTGTGGCTAGACGCGGGTTGTAGGTACATGAAGAATATTGTCCCGTAGAATAAGGAAACGGCCGTCAAATGGGAGGCGCAGGTGTTGAAGGCTCTGGACCTGCTCTGTGCTGAGCACATCCTCAGGACCGTGCGGAGGATAAAGAGGTAGGAGAGCAAAATGACCGTGCTCGTGCTCACCCCGTTTAAGGCGACAAAGGCAAAGATGATCATCTCGCTGCTGTGGGTGTCGGAGCACGCGAGCTTTAGCACGGGGCTGACGTCGCAGAAGAAGTGGTCGATCTGGTTGGGTCCGCAGAAGGAACCCCCGAACGTGCAACCTGTGTAGATGATGGCACTGAGAAAGGCGATGAGGTAGGACGATGCTACCAGCTGCCGGCAGACACGGCTGGAGATGACCGTCACGTAAAGCAGGGGGTTGCAGATAGCAACATGCCGGTCGTAGGCCATGACGGCCAGGAGGTGACACTCGGCAGTCGCAAAGAAAGCAAAGCCGTGGAACTGCATCACGCAGCCAGCGAAAGAAATGGTTTTATTCTCCGATAACAGGTCTGCTAGCATTTTGGGGGAGATGGCTGTGGAACAGCAGACATCAGCGAATGAAAAATGGGTGAGGAAGAAGTACATGGGGGTGTGGAGGCTGGGAACCACCCAAACCAAGACCATAATCCCAATGTTCCCCACCAAAGTGACAATGTAAATCAATAGAAACAGCCCAAAAAGAGGGGCCTGCACACATGGACTGTCTGTAATTCCCAAGAGGACGAATTTAGTTTGCGTCTGATTTCCTCCCATGACCGGATGTTACCTCCTGAGGCAAAAGGAAGAAAAATATCAAAATGATAAAAAATAGAGTTTCACTTTTGGACCATATTTCATTCCAATCAATCACCAGTTTAAGTGCTACATTTTGGTATATTCTGCTATATTTTCTAAACCCAAATTGTATATGTTTTTCATTTTTCAGTTGAGGTACTTAGAAAAGAACGAGGAGCGAGTTGAAGCAATACGAATGGCAATTTTGTTTTTCTATGCCTGGATCCTTAAAAGTATGGATTTATTCTAGCACGTGTGTTTTCAGATTTAAGAAAAGAATCAGATCTTTATTCACTTTCAGTTTGAAAGAAATTTGTTTCAGAAGACACCTCAGAGGAACCTCATAGGAGTGCACATAAACCTGGAGCAAGAGAAAGTCACAGTCCCAATGAAATCACAGATTACACAACATTAATGACCTCCAGACATTTTCCCTTGGCTTTTAATTATTATTCCAGTCTTCAAATCACATTTATCAAACTCTTGCATATCATTCACAATGGATAAAATTCACGTTGGTAAATTCATGGTTTATACCTTTATGAGCTCCAGCACGCTGAAGCATCCTAAAACTACAGGCATTACGTTAAGATGCTTACTTGAAAACTGAGTTAATTTTAAAACGTGCTGATTCCAAAGGCCGATTTGTTAATGACTATATTCTGCCGACAATTTGAAACGTTGCATTTCTTTATAACAAAATAAGACTCGTCCTTATTTAACACTTGCATAAATCAGTTCATCTTGCTTTAGCTGCCTAAGTAAAAGAAAAACAATTTGCATAAGCCGTTATTCCCTCTTATTATAAAGAAAACCTACTTTGGTAAGGCTGCTTTCCGACAGAGCCCAAAAAAAAGAGGACATGAAGACGAAAGCCCGCTGCCTGAACGCGGGCGAGGCTCTGCTTCGTCGTGGCGTTACGGCTCCTCCTGTGCCTTCGCTGCTATCGAGTGATGGGAGCCAAGGGTTTATCCCAAATGCAGCAGAGAACATCTGCGCGTCCGCATAACCTCTGTTAACTGCCTGATGTGAAGGGAGACGTGCTCCTTCCCAGACTCCAACAGCGGAGCTTGTGGGTGACGGGGCTATAAATACGGTCCCTCGTGCTCTCCTGGGAGAAACCCCCCAGGGCTCCTCATGGCAGAGTTTACCAGAGCAAAAAAAAAAAAAAAGAAAAGAAAAGAAAAAAGGGTGTGGGGAGGGAAATGCAATTCTGAAAGCCATTGTGCTGCTTCGGGTATCTGAAAGACATCACGTGGATGAGCCATCGCTGAGCACAGATACACAGTTGGCAGTGATGACCAGCTCGTATGATGCTTCTGAGATACCTGTGGACCACGCAAAGGTTTTGGTCTGACCTTGCCGACAGAATGGAAATGGGTTTAGAGACATTTCAGATCTTTCAGAGGATCCCCAAAGGGTTCATAAAGCACAGCTGACTCCATCTCTGGAGCTGCAGATGTCCCTCTGTGGACACTAGACAGCCCAGTTTTCCAGCAAGGGTGGGATTATCCACATTTAGGTACCTATGGCCCAGATGTCCACACCTGAGCTGGTGACTCTGGGCTTCCACTGTATTCAATGGCAAGAAATGGGCATTTTCAGACAGTGATTAATCGTCCCAGAGTGAACTAACAGGCCTTGAATCACCCTGAGCAGCCTCACCTGGGGCCTTCATCCCCACCCTCTGCCCATTTGCCCATGAGCTCTATTTAAGCTCAGCCCAGGGAGCTTGCTCCCCTCTTGAGTTGTGCTAGAGGAGTACTGGTTTCCAGTTTAGCAATAGGTGTGCGCACCTATGGATTCCTTTGGTCTGCACCTAGGCTTGACCGTGGACCTTGGACCTGCCTCATCATCACCAACTTGCCCAATGAGCTGGAGTCTCGGTCTCTGAGTCTACCCTACTCGCCTTGCTCAGGTACTGTGGGATGGTCCCCTGCACACCATGCTGTCCTCCTTGGCTTTATTTAAAGAGATTAAAGAGGACAAATGCGCAGCCTCCAGGCAGAGTACAACCCATCCCCTTCTGCACCCAACAGCCCAGCCAGCGCTGACGCCTCTGGCAGTCTCTCTCCATCCAGACCGTGTCCCTACATGGGTACCATGGGAGATAGTGTTTGCTGTGAGGGAAATAGAGTAATAAATTTAACATTATATTCAAGTGTTAGTCTCTGGTCCTTAGCACCACCTCCATTTCCTAATTTGATATTAGAATTACGGTCTGCAGTAGGTTGGCAACCTTTTGTTTTGGAAATGGGCAGAGTATTCTTTATGAATTTGAAGGCTTAGTAAAGACTGGTAAATCTTTCCAGCTTGAGTGTTTCCATAGCCACAAGATGCTGAGATGCTGTCTCTCAATAACCTCACAGCAGTTTCTGATCTCAGTGTATTCTGGCTCCCAGAAGACAGCCCATCTCAGAGGCTGAGGAAGTAATAGCCCCAGCCATCTAACTCTTGAAATCACTAAGGGAACTTCCCAATTATATCTGAAGGGGAGAAAAAGCAAGAGTGATTGGCATGGGGTGATGTGCCCAATGAGGCTGTTGGCAGCTTGTCCCAACTGTCTAAGCTGGAAAGCAATAAATAGTGAAGACAGGAGCCTCTGGGAGACACAGCCATAGATGGGCATCCAGCACCATGTAGAATTAAAGAGAGAGGAAAAGGAGACTTGGAATAAATTTGTTTCCCTGAAGCTCTCATTTATAAAGCAAGCCAGAAGGTGGAAAAATAAGTTTTTTCTTAAGTCAGTGACGATTCTGTGCAATACAGTCGTGCAGACAGGTAAGAAAGATCTGATCACAGGCGATGCCAAAGAAATGTAGCAGTGATTGTCACAAGAGCAACAATTGCCATTTTGCTTTGAAAACATATCCTTGCCTGCTGGTAAGAGCTATACTGGGACAAATATATACAGGTACAGAAGAAATCTTTAGTGTGTCTTATGTGTTTACCCTCTCCCCAGGTACCATAGTTTTTGGGGACATATTAATTATTTTATCTTATTTATGAGATAAGCACACATGCTTTCAGGTGAATTTAACAGGATATTGTCTAATTTTCTGTATTGTTACTTTGCTAGTTTTCCTCAGAAATAGAAAGGTGCAGATTCTGTCTGTCTTTTGAGTGATCTCCTTGGAGAAACTAATAACAGAGGCAGGCACAAAAGTAGTTCAGACTGAAAAAGGCTGGATCTTCTACAGAAAACCAGAAGAAGGGGCATCTCTGGTACTGTGTGGGGGATAGCGGTGGAATCGGTGGCAAGCCAGAACCCAGGGCAGTGAGAGTCTTCAAGGGACAAGCGGAGGACTGGACGAGGGAATCAAAAAAGAAGTTGAAGTCTGCTCCAGCCTGGAACGAGGGCAGACTGAGGCTTGCTTAGAGAGAAAGGGGAGCTACATTTAAACTGCTCTCAAATGTCTGTGTTTGAGACACATAGTTATGTTACAACTTTTTTCTGTAAGGAAGTTTTACTTTCTGACCTTAATTTGGCACGTTAATCAGTTGCTAGGAAGTACTTGGGAAATTGCTTAAAATGTAAGTTAAATCGCAGAAATAAAGGGAAGGGCACAATTTTTAGCAAGTCACCAGCTAAGCTGGAAGATATTGGAAAAGGAAAGATGTATGTGTGTGCCCTTCTGTCCATGTATTTATTCTCATGAGATGAGAGCAGTTATTGAAATGCAGTTTATTCCCCAAAGTAGCCACTAGCTTTGTTAGCAATCACTTATTTAAAAAAAAAAAACAACAACACAACAACCCACCACATTATTTTTGCTTCTGAGCACTTAGAATAAGAAGCCCTGAGCAACAAATTCAAACCCTGAGCTACCTGGGATAATAAAAAGAGTCTCTGGGACATCGTCAACCTGAAAAGCAAAGTGAATGCTGATATTCCTCTAGCTTGTGTATTATCAGAACTAACGTTAATGAATGTGAGCTGCTTTTCCCTTAATGTGGTGAAAACTGCAAATGGATGGAAACAATGCACATAGTGAAGACCATGGTGATGTCCAAGGGAAAACTTGCTTTGTTGGTTTCATACTTCTTTCCTGGAAATCAGTGCATGAAGGTAGAAGATATATTCAAAGCTTGATTTAAGAGCTTGAATGGCAGATGTAGTCAGGAGACGTGGGTCCCTGCATGGCCAGGTGGTTGTGGACCAACCAAGCATCCTGCCAGGGGGTCTGGCAGTGTTTCATTAGAAGATGTCTTCATTATCGAGAGAGCACAGGATTAAAAACCACTAATAATTAAGCAAGGGATTAAGTCATCGTAACTGATCTCATGGAAATCGCCTCCCTGCCTGAGAGCTGGGAGTCTCTTGCACACTGATGGCTTGGGAAAACTGGACTACGGTGACAGAATTTGTTTTCAAGGGGTTCACGGATCACCCTGACCTCCAGGTAACCCTCTTTGTGGTTTTCCTGCTCATCTATGTCCTCACTGTGGTGGGAAACCTTGGCATCATTGCTGTAGTCTGGCTCAACTCCCAGCTTCAAACCCCCATGTACTTCTTTCTCGGCAACTTGTCCTTCTTGGATCTGTGCTACTCCTCGGTTGTGACACCCAAAATGCTGCTGAACCTTTCATCGGAAAGGAAGACTATTTCTTTTGCTGGCTGCTTCGTACAGCTGTATTTCTACGTCGCTTTTGTAATCGTGGAGTGTTACCTCCTGGCTGTGATGGCGTACGATCGCTACGTTGCCATCTGCAATCCCCTGCGCTACCCTGTCGTCATGTCCCAGAAGCTCTGCATTTCCCTCTTGGCTGGGTCCTACACGGTTGGGTTTTTTCATTCAGTGGTGCTCACGGGGTTTGCGCTGAGGGTGTCCTTTTGCGGCCCCAACGTCATCGACCACTTCTTCTGCGATGGGCCACCGCTGTCAAAACTGGCCTGCTCTGATACTTGCCTCAACCAAGTGCTGGTACTCGCTTTTGGGGGCTTCAACGAGGTCACCACCGTATCAGTCGTCCTCATCTCCTACGGCTGCATCCTAGTCACCATCCTGAAGACGGGCTCTGTGCCGGGCAAGCGCAAAGCTTTCGGTACCTGTGCATCCCACTTGGTGGTCGTCACCATCTTCTACGGGACCCTTCTCTTCATGTACCTGCGGCCCAGCTCCAGCTACTCCTTGGGCAGGGACAAAATCGTTTCTGTCTTTTATGCAGTGGTGACCCCTATGTTGAACCCCTTCATCTACAGCCTGAGGAACCAGGAGGTGAAGAGTGCTCTGAAGAGAGCAGTGGGGAGAATAATTATTTCCCTGCTAAAGTGGTAAATGGTTTGACATTTAGGCGGTGACGGGAATGGGGTCTGTGTTTTGGGGTCTCTTTGAAATCGGAGAGAAGCTGTGATAATTCTTCTGTATATTATTGTCCATTTGGTAGACTGGCTCTATCGATGTGGGATTAATTTGTTATCCATTTGCCTCTAGATAGTGCATTTCATAACAGGAGAAATACCTACTCGTTGAAGAACCAGCAAAGGTCAATTTGTGAGGAAACGTGCTAAAATGCCCAGATTCTTTCTGAATATTTGGAGGCAAGCATGTGCTGGGTTTTCTCACGGCCCTGCCATTTCTTAGGCAACCCCAAGTCACTTCTCTCTTGATGGGAAATACGATGACAAGGCTCAGCCCTGTAAAAATAACACATGGGTGAGGTTTCTGCTGAGGACTTGGACCATTTTCTTCTCAGCTGTCTTTGGCCTGAGCCTCCTCGTGGTCACCCTCTCCTACGGTTTGGACCTCATTCATCAGCGCAGTGGACTACATCCCTACCAAGTGCTGTGCCTCTTCCAGCCAGGAGATGGAATCTACAGGTTCAAGGTGAACTTCAGTGCTTCCAGGTAATCTCCATGACAGATGGGAGCATGCAGGAGAACGCAGGGAGCAGGCCAAGGAGGCTTGGATGGGAGAGGAGGAAATGTTTCCCTAAAGCTGCAGGAAATGGGGAAAATTGAGAGGAACTTCTCTGAATCCTCTTCTTCCACAATGAGCCATCAAAGAATGTTCAAAGATATTTTTAAAATTTTCTACTGCACTTTAATCCTTCCAAGTGCTTTTTAGAGTGAACAAATACTTCAAATGATTTTATTAATACACAACATTAAGTATTAGACAGTGATGGTTCCTAAATGTACTGTTTAGTGGAATTTTTCAGTACATATATTCAAACTTAAGAATGTACAGTAAAGCCATGGTGCATTAGTTGCAATAAAACTAATATTTCTAATTTTTCCTCTCATTTTCTCAAAGCATGTAGTTATCTGTATCTGAAAGACCATTAGCTGTGGGGTTTAACTGGCCAAATTTGAAGTTTCATAGGTAAACATCACATCTGATCTTCGTCTCCCTCCCTAGCAGGAACAAGGGACCATGATTCTTGTTAAAACAAACATGGGAAATGGCTTGGGTGAATTATGTTGTGTAAAGACATAATGCTGCATATAGGAAATGCATATTTAACTGACTTATTTAACTTCAAGACATCTGAATTTACGGTGGCTGAAACCCACCCAGCCTATGGGTCATGTCACTTCCATATGGCAGATTTCAGTGTATACACTATTTTCAGGGTGTTTTTAATTTGCAACTCCTCCTTTCCATTTCTACCTCCATTACAAGAGGAAAAGTATTAGGCCCAAAACACCCTTAGATACAGCAATACACAACACATAGCTGATAGAAGGGAGATGAACAATTTAGTGATAAACATTTCAGAGGTTTATACCTAATTACCTGATAACTATTTGTGTAACCGCTTTCCACAAATTGTTTTCCCTTCTTTGTCATTCTTTTGTAAGAAGCAAAAGAAGTTTCTTTTGGAAATAACTGGCATGCATGTTTTGATTTACCTTTTCAAGAAGGAGGGGGTGTTTTGAGTTGTACCTGGCGGATTGGTAATAAAGTGGGAACAAATGTGAATCAGTGGTGAAAGTGTTGGCACAGAAACTCCCCAAATATAAACTCTGCTGGTAAAATATTGCCATTTGTAGAGCTACACCCAACCAAAACATCCGTCTGGGGCCAGCAGAGCCGTCTGCATTGCTCTTCTCTGTCAATATTTGGGTTCACTGGTGCAGGTGCTGGTCTGTTGCTGGTTGTGCTGGCTCTGGTCCCCAGTGCCATTGAAGGTTTCTGGCTGGGCTCCAGCTGCTCCTCCAGAAGGTCATGGGTTCCTGTAAGTCCTTGTCCTGGTTTCAGCTAGGACAGAGTTAATTTTCTTCCTAGTAGCTGGGATAGTGCTGTGTTTTGGATTTAGTAGGAAAATAATGTTGATAACACACTGATGTTTTTAGTTGTTGCTAAGTAGTGTTTCTACTAAGTCCAGGATTTTTCAGCTTCTCGTGCCCAGCCAGCAAGAAGGCTGGAGGGGCACAAGAAGCTGGGAGGGGACAGAGCCAGGACAGCTGACCCAAACTGGCCAAAGGGATATTCCATACCATATGACATCATGCCCAGTATATAAACGGGGGGAGTTGGCTGGGAGGGGTGGATCACGGCTCGGGAACTAACTGGGCATCAGTCAATGAGTGGTGAGCAATTGCCTTGTGCACCACTTGCTTTGTATAGTTTAATTCTTTTAGTATTACTATTGTCATATTATCATTATCATTGTTTTTCATTCCTTTCTGTCCTATTAAACTGTCTTTATCTCAGCTCACGAGGTTTTTTTTTTCCTGATTCTCTCCCCCATCCCAGGGGTGGGGGGGGCAGTGAGCGAGCGGCTGCGTGGTGCTTAGCTGCCGGCTGGGGTTAAACCACGACAGTCCTGTAGCATTTCTGCCGGAGCCATCCCTTTGGCCAACTGAATCACGCCGTTGGAGTTCACGGACTGGAAGAGTAGCTGGGACACCTATAGCTCATGTGTAGGTCCATATGTCATGCTGACCTGGAGCAAGGTGAGGCCAAACCCATCCCATGTGTCCATCTCTCAGCCAGTCCTCTAGGCTCTCAATAATGCTGATGGGGAACTTGCCTGTTCACGTGACCATGCGTGGGTCTCCTTTGGACATGGCAAATCCTCCTCCAGGCTACACTGAGTCGATTGATCTGTCTAATTCCACCTGAGATACCATAGGACATATGGACACAGGTCTGGCAGACGTGGCACGAGATGTAGGGAGACTTGTGCCCTTTAGGGGAGCGGGAGAGCTGTGTGGTGGGTCTCAGATAGTCCTGGACACCCATGTCTGAAGAGCTGAACCACCACCTTCATTTCTACTGACTGCAAAGAGAGCCTAGGCAGTTGGCTCATATGTCTATGCTTAATGTTGTTGACCACTGACAGATGAATAAATCCCATCTGCGGATCAAATATGATCCAAATATGAACTGCTGTTTATATGGTGACTCTAGCCATGCTGTTGGTTTAACTAAAAGCATGGGCTTCTATTATTTAAAGGGAAAAATCAGCTATACTGAAAGAAATAGTGTGAATTGTGAAATGTAAAACACTGAAAGAAGCTGGTAGCTATTGAGCGTGTTGAGCAGAGACGAATTACACTGAAATTACCACGAGTATGCTATTAATTTTCTGCTAGCCAAAAAAAAAAGTGCAGAAAGAACTGGATTAGCACCATCTCTTTTCAAAACAGGCTGTGATGAGATGGTCTTGATCTTGCGATAGAGGTGGAGCAGCAGAATGACCTGGCTCTCTGCAAAAGGGAGGAAAAAACAGGCAGCTGAGGTATTCCTGGAAATATCTGGAGCGTAGCAAAAAGGTTTAATGGACTGTCTATCAATCATGTTCTGACAGGTGGGTCCTGTAGGGACCTCTCTGTTCTTAACCATCAGTAGCCTGGAAGGCTTTCAGGCTCGTTCATGGCCTGGAGGTTTGGGTCAGCCTTCATCTCCTGTAATCCCAGCCATCTGCTCCAGGCATCCATCCAGAGCTAATTACGACAGCCTAAGCTGCTTGCAATAGGTGTTTAAGATACTTGGAGTAAATTGCCCTTTGGATGCACCTTCTCACCTCCCCCTTGATTTTCAGAGGGGCTTATGAAGAGTAACTTGTGCTCCTTTTGGATCTCTACCTTTTCTGTCCCTTGAGGCTGCCAAGTGTTGCAACAGGTTATTGATACTTGTGACAATAATTAGCACAGGATTTTGCATCCTCCCGCACGCATAGCTAAGCCTTTATTAGCAGTTTATACTGTTGTTACTCTCATGGATTCTCATTAAGGAGCCAGCAGTATAAAATCAAGATTCACTTCTCTTAGAGACCTGAACTGTAGCCAAAGCCATGACAAAGACTTGCTCCCTGAGGAGGGGTGCCCGTTGCCCACAAAGACCTGCAGAGAGACATAGAAAAGCAACGCCTTGCTGCAAGTGAAGCCTTTCATCTGATGAAAATATGCAGGAGGCTCTCAAACGCTCAGGAGAGACATTCTTGCTTATCTGGAAGCTAGGAGGATGGCTTCAAGGGTTTGTCCCCCAGATTTACTGTGCGGACATCCTGAGCCTGTAGTGTCATCCAAAGTGGAAGAGACCTTGCAGTTGGTAAGAGGAGGTGACCCCCATCCACAGGTAGGTGTGACCGTTCCCCGAAAGGTCCGGGCGAGCTCTGCAGGGACTACCCTGCTCTGGTACAAATCGCTGCAGCAATGTTACCTTTGGGGAGGCTGCTCTGATTTACACCAGGTAAAGGTTTGCTCCTCTGCGTTGGTTAAAGAAGAAGAAACACTTCTGCTGGGACGCACTCCAGTATTTTGAATTCAAAAGATCAGAAATCATGGGGCTTATGGTATGTTTAAGGAACCTGGGAGAAGAAGAGAGGAGAACACTCTCAAGGAAAGATTAACCCACCCATTGACCCTGAAATAAAGTGATATTCACTTTTAAAAAGTAAAGAATATTTCTCTATAGAAATGTTCCGCTGATGGAGAATGGTTCTTCAACGAGTCTTCTGATCCTGGTGCTCATCTGGTGGGGTAAGACTTTCATTCTCATCTTTAATCCTGTAAAGACTTAATTGTTTTATTCTGAACCTTCACGTTATCAGGGACAGACACCTGTATTTCACATTTTCATTAGGGTGAGCAGCTTAACTAGGTGCCCAAACTTAGGCAACTGGAGTTGAGCGAGTTTGGCCCAGCACAGCTCCGTGGTGTCATCCGTGGCGTTGACTCCTCTTCCATCTGAAGGGAGAGGCAGGAGCTGCTGGGGTTTTGCCTGCTGAAAATGGGGTGAGAGAAGTCCTCGTGAGTGCCCTAACCACCAGGATGCCATGCTGTGCCACCACCAGGCTCCCTCTGAGAAGGTTTTCCTCCTCAGATGGCATCTTAAAAGAGTGAATTCTCAGTCTGGCTCTTTTTTTTTCCCCTTGACCATTCCCCCCCTCATGCCTGCTGCGAGTGCTCTTGGCCATACCTTGTTTTCACCTGGAAACGGGGTGCAATTCGCAGTTGGATGCTGCTGTTTGTGCACACTGGGGAGAGCACCAAGTGTGACTATATTGCAGGACAGCATTGTGGATCCCACTTTTGTCTGGGCTTAGTCAGGACGTTCATCCTCATAAACACTCGCAGCTATCTCCTGACGCTTAAATCACTTCTGTAAATCAGGTTTCATCTCCCAGTCCACTTCTGGAAATACAAGGCATGATTAACGTCACCAGCATAGCGTGGCGGTTCGTGGTGCCTGCAGTGGACTACAGAGCCATAAACAGGGACGTGACGGGCTCGCTTATTGAAAGGCTGATTCATCATTTGTTAAACCCACTTAAACTCTTTACGCAGGGGACCCTAACGCCACGGCTAGTGCCTTTGCTCTGAGCGTCATGGGAAAATCAAGACGGATTTTACGGTGTTTAGTCTCTTAATTGTATATTCTCTAAATCGTACCAAGGAAATTTTTGATGCTTACCCCAGTTCAAAATAACAGCTTCAGACCCAAATTTTGCTCATGGTCTCCCTGGCTTCATCTCCCCAAGGTTTCTGAGACTGTAATACAAAACTCCTCATGTCCTGAATGAGTTTTAGGATCATGCAACACCCCCTTCCTCTCTCCCTCCCTACTTCCCAACAAATTAAAGACTGGGGTTTTTTCTTCACCTCAGTGTCTTTTCCAAAACCAACAAAGGAAAGCTACGGTATTTTTACTCTTCCTCCAAGCTATTATAATTATAACCAGAAGCCGCTGCCAAAATCAGAGCTGTCTTGTTCTGGGCACTTTATCGTGATTAGTTTGAAACGGGGAGGAAGGGAAAAAAAATGTGGAGAAAAACTTAATCACAGGAGGTCAAGGGCAGAGCTGATGATTTGGTCTGTGTCACCTGAATCCCTATCTGCCGCTATATCCTTCGATCTCATCAAACTGTAGGTACCAAAATGGGATTCTGTGATACAAATGAACCTGCCCAAAGATCTGCCCAGAGTGAGAAAGCAAGAGACCCTCCGCAGTGACTCGCTGCAGGCGGGGAAGGTGTTTGGGAAAGCTGGGATGGTCTTCCTCCAGAAGGGATCTCCTTTTTCCTTGGACTGTAAAGAAGGACAAGCTCAGAGCAGATGGTGACAGTGCAGTCCATCCCACTCCAGCTCCCTAGAAATGAATGGTCTGGAATGCCGTGGCTGCCCAGGGTGTAAATTAGCACGTTATCCCATTTCAGTTCAAATAAATAAAGGCATGGTTTCCACTGTCCTATATTTTCAGGCTCTCTCCTTCCTCGGTAGCCACGAAGCCCTGAATGGCACAGCAGAATCACACCTCGGTGGCAGAGTTCATTCTCGAGGGCCTGAGTGACCAAGCGGAGATGAAGGCAGCCCTCTTTGCGCTGTTCCTGCTCATCTACACCGTCACCCTTTTGGGCAACACGGGGATAATCGTAGTCATCCGAGGTGACCCACGGCTCCACACATCCATGTACTTCTTCCTTGGCAGCCTCTCCATTGTTGACATCTGCTTCTCCTCTGTGATTGCCCCCAGGACCTTGGTAAACTTCCTGTCGGAGAGGAAGACCATTTCCTTCATTGGCTGCATGGGCCAAGCCGCCTTCTACATCGTCTTCGTGACGACTGAGTGTTTCCTGCTGGCCGTCATGGCGTACGACCGGTACATGGCCATCTGTAACCCCCTGCTCTATTCCTCTGTTATGACTCGGAGGTTGTGCATGTGGCTGGTGGTGGGGTCCTACATCGGGGGTGTCCTGAACTCCATCATACAGATGACCTTCATCGTCAGGCTGCCCTTCTGCAGCTCCAATGTCATCAACCACTTTTTCTGCGACGTTCCTCCCCTCCTGGCTCTGTCCTGTGCCAGCACGTACATCAATGAGATGATCCTCTTCTCCTTGGCCGGCGTCATTGAGCTCAGCACCATCTCCACCATTCTGGTCTCCTACATCTTCATCTCCTTTGCCATCCTGAGGATCCGTTCAGCTGAAGGCAGGCAAAAAGCCTTCTCCACCTGCACGTCCCACCTGACAGCGGTGACCATGTTGTATGGGACGACGATCTTCATGTATTTACGCCCCAGCTCTAGTTACTCCCTGAACACTGACAAAGTGGTCTCCGTCTTCTACACGGTGGTGATCCCCATGCTGAACCCCCTCATCTACAGCCTGAGGAACAAGGAGGTGAAGGATGCTCTGAGGAGAACAGCAGAAAGAATCACAGTCAGGCTCTGAACCTTCCTCATTAAAACCCGATACAGGAATGTGGGTAACACGGGGATTTGCCCCAGAGGCTGTGGAGCCTCCGCTCGTGGAGATAGATACTCAAAAGTTGCCTGGATGAGGCCTTGAGCAACCCGATGTGGCTGTGAAGTCAGCCCTGCTTTGAGCAGGACATAGAACAATTTTTGGTCAGAGAGGACATCTAGGAAGTCTCTGGTCCTATGAATGGCAAGTTAAACACATATATACATGTGTGTGTGTATATATATATAAAAATACAATATTAAATGTATATTATACTATATATTTATATACGATGCAATAAATTCTTGTGTTAAACGTGTATGCCAACACACTGGTTACTGATTTTTCTTGTCACTCCCTAGCCTCAGTTTAGCTGGGGTCTCAGTGATTTATGGGCTGGGTCAGGGAGGCAGCTCCTGTGAAAAGCTCTTCCCAGGAAGGATGGAAAACACAAGATCTAAATGGATAAATTTTGAAGTTTTAATGCAGTTAGGGGGTAATGGGATATCGTGCATAAGCCAAATGGATGAAATATAAATTCTGAAATAGGTCTGTCTTTGAGACCAGGCTGCTGAGTTAAATGGCAGGGTTAAACTGATCTTTGTCTCTTCTTTTTAGGCAACCGTCCACCTTTGTCCTTTCATTGTTTTTCCCCCACAATTTCTGCCTTTCAAGGCCTTGAAACAAAGCTCTAATTAGTTTTCTACTTTATGCCCACAGCGGTTCGTTAAAAACAAAGACAATAATATTATCAGTAGAGTTTGCATCCAGAGATTTGCACTTTGGCGTGAGGCAATGGGGAAAGGGAATTAAAAAAAAAACCCCACAACCAAACAAACAGAAAAAAAGAAAAAAAACCTGAACACCCTGAAATAAAAAAAAAAAAATTGAGGGTAGTAAAAAAAAAACCATCCCACCTCAGTTTTTATTTCTTATGCAAGAAGGAACTCCCCTCTTTCACCATATTCTGGATAGAAACTTGTGGCTGCTGTGAAAATGCAATGCCACCAGGGGCAACAGTAACCACTGTATTTTTCCCCCCACCCCAAAAAACTTTCCTATTTCTTTAGCAGTTCATCACTCGAAAGGTAAGAGTTGTCCCTGATCAAATCATCTTAACAAGCTCCTCTGGGAGGGGATTTGGAGACGATCATCTGGGACGGGGAAGGCTTGGCTGGGTCCTGGATGAGGATTTCCCACCTGCAGTCACTTGAGCTGAGCTGTAGTGTCAACAGTGGGGAAAAATGCTCTCTAACACGGTGAAAAATAACCCAAACAGTGATGTGACCCTGCTCACCACCTAGAACTTATTTTTATTGTTATTTTATTATTATTTTTTGATACTAAAGTTACCAGCCTGAAGCTGACTCTTACTGTTGCTGGCAAGGCATGACAGTGTACAATATACCTGTTCTTTAGACGCCCCTTTCCTTCTGCAAAGTTGCATTTCGTCTACTCCTGAATAAAATCCGTTCCTGTTTACACATGAACGACTTATTTTTGTTCCTTCTGTGTACCATTGTGCTCTGCTGCCAGCCCCGAGAGACGCAAAATGGCCGTAACAGTCCCTGTCAGAGAGCAGAAGGGAGTGCTGGAGGGGGGGAGATGCTAAGTGGCTGGGAAAATACTGATCAGGGTTTCTTACACATGGTCACCATCTATTGGACATTGTTGGAAATATCTGCTCCTTTTTATTCGAGATGAAAACTTCCTTTTCTTATGTACTAGTAAGCCTTGGGTAGCAAAGCGGCTTGTCTGTGTTCAGGAAACCGAGAAATAGCGTATAAATAGAACAAGACCATCATCGCGCCTCTACAGCTGGCTGATCCCACTTAGATCGTTTCTTTTCTCAGCGCCAGCTCCTGAGCCTATTAAAAATGAATGGGCCGTGTCGGATGTTTGAACAAGTTCCCCTCGCAGAATTGAGAGAGGGGAACTTCGCTTCAGAAATGATGCTTTAAACCACTTTTTTTTTTTTTCCCCTATGATTCTTGGGTGAGGCTTCAGGTTGTATGAAATCTAGATTCTCAAATTCACTCTGCCTTATGAATTATTTTTCTCTTAAATAGTCTGGGCTAACCATACACAACTTGAAATGGCAATTCCTGGTAGTTTATATTATTACCTCCTACACCAATTTTTTTCCTATAGATCTACAGATCACTCTCAGAAAGGGTCCCCACAGCACACCCTGACTCCTGACAAAGCTATCCCAAATTTTACAATAAAGGCAAATGAAAATACATAGAGAGAGCTGAACTTTTATCCCGTGTAGGTGAAGGAGTTTGTTGTTGACTTATGTACATGGCATCTATCGCTACCTAAATAATCCTAGGTGAGCAGCTGCCCTCGGTGCTCTCGGATGCTGAATTAAATGGATGAGGCTGCCTATATAGTTGCCCAGTTCCTGGGTCAGCATGGTGGATTCATCCCGGTGACCTCCACGGCGAAGAAACCCACCCTCCTCTATGAAACGCCGAGTGCTAGGTGGATAAAACCGCGGTCATTCCCTACTAGGTCTTTTTTTCTGAGCAGACAAAAAGAGGTGACTTTTGTCCTTTCCTGGAAGGCACTGCAGCCGGTGCAGCCCCCTCTCATCTTTGGGAGCCAAGTATAGGAAGAGTTTCTGATTGAAAAAGAAAAGCAGATACATCAAAATGAAACATAAGGCTTTTTTTTTTTTTTTTTTTCCATTCTAAACATCAGCATAAACTGAAAAAAGGGAGTGCTGGATTTCTCCTCACATGCAGTCTGCACTGAGGGTTGAACGCTTTCAAGAAGAGCCACTCTGAGGAGAAAAAAATAAGAGGTTTTTGAATAGAGATATCGCACACTACACACAGATATCGCAATAAACTACCTTTGGGGATTTTTTTTAAGATGTATGCGACTATTAAAGGCAACTTTTTGAGCCGGTATTGTTCAAATAACACCTTCTGGTGCCATTAATTTTAAAAACCCATTGGCTATATCTTGACCTGGCAGTGGAGGATCTCGGGACCCCTCTGGGCTTGGCAGGGGCGGACCCTCGCTCGGTCTGACAGCTCCCTGGAGGTTAAGACGTTATTCCTCGACTTGTTTTACCCCCGGCTCTGTGAATACTGCGAAGGGCAAAGCTCTGGAAGTATGGGTAGATGTTGCATGGGTGAAGACAGGGCGTACCTTTCCAGGCGGAGCAGGGAGCAGCTGTGAGTACAAAAACCGCTTCAGCTGGACCCCAGAGCAAAGCTGGAAGAAATCCCTGCTGTGAAAATCCCGCTTCGTCCCGCGGCGTCCGCAGGATCCCCAGGACTTGTGGCAGACTGTTCCCCCCAGCCCTGCTCTGCTTCAGGGCGGCAGAGACGGTCACCCTGAGAAACCAGAGGGATGCCGGAGGCGTGAGCACAGGATGCTTTTGCTTCATGTTTTAAACCATCCTATTAACGAGGCTTTTCTGCATTCACTAGATGGTTCGGGCTGTAAGACTCTTAAAACACCAGCTAGCCGAACAGTGTATTTTAGCTCTATACATCTGGCACCTTCCCCTTCTTCCCATACCGAGATTTTGAGGATAACATCCACCGTGAGAGCAGGCTAATGGCTAGCTAACCAGGAGGATGCACCGCAAGGCTTTGCTCGGCTGTAGGGTCTCGGCAGCGGCTGGTCTTTCTCTGATCTATAATATCATGAGTTAAATCTTGGAAAACAGTAACGACAGGCTGCTTGGTGAGTCCTAGGGCAGCTTGTTGAAAGGTCTTGTGCTGGCTTGCCCAAGAGATGCAAGACCTTACCAAATCTGAATAGGAAAGCAGGTGTCACAAAGGAAGGTCCTTTCCCCAGGAGGACAAGGATAAATATTCGGGGCTTTGCTGGCAGTTATTTAGCGGAGCGTGGACCAACCACCTGCTTGTCAGCATGAATAATATGTAATCCGAGGCAGCAAGGTATGGGGTTTTAATTTAATTTATCTATCTCCACTCCCGTCAGTGTCTTCGTGCTGCAGGGAGCTGTGGTTCCTGGTGGGCAGCTATGGTGCATGGCGCAAGCCTTACACACCTCCTGGGTTTCATATCTACATCTTGGATGGCTCCACACAAAGCAGTTGGCTTGTCAAGTAGGAAAAAGTAAGGGTGAGCCTTAGTTAATTGTGAAATTCAGGTCAATTCTCCAATGGCAGTAGATGGCTGCATCTAGGCAGGTGGATGCTGCCTCTGGGGTGAGGATTCAGCTCCAGACCCAAACAGCTCGATTTTCATTATTTGTAACGCATCTTCCAGCGCCGTGCGGATGTCTCAGACGCTGCTTCGCCTCCGGCATCTCTACGTGGGCAGTGAAAAGCAGCTCTAAATCCCCATTAATAACACCAGGAGACCAGACGTGTTGCTCACAGGACATCTGAAATGAGATGTCTGGATCTGGAGGCGAACCTCACCCCTTCAGCAAAGGGTCATCAAATAATTATGACTTTTAAGTTTGGATCTGTTTGTCAGACGCCAGGCAGCATGCACTCTTGCTTTGCTCTCTGGTGTAACTCTGTCAAGCGATGATTAATGTTATCCAGGAAAAATCAATGTTTATTTATTCTATCTGTCGTAGAGTGTGATTTTAGGAGCTGCTGATTTCTCCCTGCTGAGCAGAGAGAGCAAACCTGAATTTATCTTTTAGCTCCAAGTTAGGCATCATGTCTAAAGCAAAGTGAGGCGAGACAAATCCTGGCCCTTATTGCTGCACCATCCCACATGAGGAAAAATTACGCTAAGGGAAGTTGCATTTTCCAGTGCTTTCACCTAGAAGAGGTCTTCCTGGGACACAGGGAACAGATATTTATTCCTCATGTACTCACACTGGACTGGGAACACTCAAAGGATGAGCAATAATTCCATTTTCCCAGCAGTTATTGTGAAAATCATGGACTTCCATGTGTAAGTGGCTTGAGAGGAACTACGAGAAAGCCCTGCAATTTATTTATGCTTTATTCTGGTATGGTATTGCCCTCCTTCCTTGCCTTAAAATATGCGCCCGCTTCCAAGTGTGTTGCTGGTGGTTGTATGCATTTGGGCTAAGGCTGAACGGGGAGCCTTGAGGAACGAGGGGCCTCGGGAACTGGAGGTTTTCTTCTCTCAAAGAGAATTTACCTTATATTAACTTAAGTGGTGTAACTGATTGATAGACAAAAATTGACATTCTTAACATTATTGTCAGATTTGGGCCTATTAACCATTTCCATTTGAAAGACACAAAGCAGCTGAACTGCTTGTATATTCAGTATGGTTGAAGATAATTATACATTTGCATCCGAGTTTATTCTCCTGGGCTTCACAAACCGAGAAGACCTGCAGGTGACATGCTTTGTCTTATTCCTTGCCATCTATGTGGTCACTCTAATAGGAAATCTGGGAGTAATTATATTAATCAGAATGGATTCGTGCCTACACACCCCCATGTACTTCTTCCTAAGCCACTTGTCTCTCCTGGACGTCTGCTACTCCTCTACCATCATCCCTCAAACCTTGCTGAATTTTTTAGTGGAGAAGAAGGTTATTTCCTTCGTTAGGTGCGCCTCTCAGCTCTTCTCCTTTGCAACCTGTGCCACCACCGAGTGCTACGTGCTGGCTGCCATGGCGTATGATCGCTACATGGCCATTTGTAACCCCCTGCTCTACTCTGTGGTCATTTCCCAGAGGCTTTGCGTTGGGATGTTGACTGGTGCCTACTTAGCTGGTGTGATCAGCTCCACCATACACACCGTTTCCATATTTCGTCTCCCATTCTGCTGGTCCAAGACGATCAATCATTTCTTCTGTGATGGACCACCACTGCTAGCCCTCGCCTGCTCTGACACCCACGTCAACGAGGCGATGGTTTCTGCCGTGGTGGGATTCAACGTGCTAAGCACCACAGTCTTCATCCTAGTCTCCTACTTGTCGGTCCTCTCCACTGTCTTGCGGATCCGCTCCATGGCCGGTCGGCACAAAGCCTTCTCCACCTGTGCCTCTCACTTGGTCTCCATCGCTTTGTACTACGGCAGCTCCCTCTTCATGTACCTGCGCCCGGGCTCCAGACACTCCTTGGAGCATGATAAGGTGGTCTCCATGCTGTACTCCGTTGCAGTCCCCATGCTGAACCCACTGATCTACAGCCTAAGAAACACGGACATGAAGAACGCCATGAGGAAAGCAAAAGGTAGAGTCTTCTCCTCCTTGTCCATCCATGGTTCCTGATCAGCTAAAAGGAGAGGGCTGCCCTGCCATGGTGAGGAGAGTTAGATATCACACCTTCAAGAAGCAGGGTTAGATATCGCACCTTCAAGAAGGAGGGTTAGATATCGCACCTTCAAGAAGGAGGGTTAGATATCGCACCTTCAAGAAGGAGGGTTAGATATCGTACCTTCAAGAAGGAGGGATAGATATCGCACCTTCAAGAAGGAGGGATAGATATCGCACCTTCAAGAAGCAGGGTTAGATATCGCACCTTCAAGAAGCAAGGACTAAATGCACCTGGAAACAGGACACCTGGAAAACAAGTTTCTGCTTGAATCAAGTCTACATGCTGCGCTAGGAGGGATGGGACTTTCCCCGGCTGTAGCTGGAGACCTGACAGTGACTGTGTATTGGGCAGAAAGTTATTATCCAAAGTAAATGTTATTTAAATATGACTTGAAATAAATATTATTTATTATTTAAATATTATTAAAAAATAATAATCAACTTCATTTCAGGCTTCAGAGACCAAAAGGGAGAATGCAGGTGGTGGCTTTGCCCTGCTGACATCAAACCAGCTAGTGTCCGATCTCTCACGTTTTACATTAACGAATGTCCTCTAGTGATGTTCCTGGCATTAGGAGGATGTTAACTGATTTTTCCAGGAGTTTTAGCTCCAGACCACAAAGTGAGGTCGCGTGAAATAACGCTGTGACGGTGTGTTGGTCATCAAAGCACTGATGGTAAACGGGGACAAGTCATATTTGAGCCTCTGCTCTGCCGTGAATTTAACCAGGCATGTAAAGAGCCAGAGTGCTGGCAGGAGGGAGGATTTTAGGTCTTCCTTTCCCAAGGTGCTGGTGGCCTGGGGTTGCCTTATGATGGAGATGGAACAAGTGCAGTGCTGAGCTGCCTGGATCTGGGATTTCAAGCTGTGTTATTCACCCTGCAGATGCACACCCTACCCAAGCAGGTATTCTTAGTGGATTATTTCGCCTTCCCTGTATTGTTTTAAAATAATGTTTGAAATATCTTTTTTTTTGTCCTAAAGTTGAGTGAGTTTTATTTTTCCCCTCCTATTATGTCACTTTTCCCGCTTCACAAGCCTTGGTTTCAGCCTAGTACTGAATGTGGAAGAAAGAAATTAAAAAACACGGGGAAATCCTTTTCTACCCACGTCCAGTGCATCTCCAGGACTACTAGTCTGGTGCCTTCCAGCAGAAAAACAGATTTACATTAAAAACATCTAAAGCCATCTATATACTTCTCCATCTTCCCCACACTTTCATAGCTCGGTATTCTCTTCCATCTGCCCCATCCTTTGTGTTTTCTAAATGTCTGGGACCAAGTTATCATTTAATATTTGTACTAAGGGTTTTATCGTGTCTCTTCATCTAGCAGAAGCTTTCAGGAAACACTGGCACTCAGGATTCATCACAATAAAACTGGCAAATCTGCGTTAATTCTGTTGTATCCTCAAAGCAGCTGTGTAAAATGATGCTTTTGAGCAAACTGTTGTGCAGTCACCAGTAAAGTGTACGGAAATAACTGTATCTGCTGGAGAGGACTCCCCATGGCCACGCTCCAACCATTTGTACGGTGGATGCTCCGTTAGGTTTGCTTTCAGCACCCTTCAATGCAACGTTAGATGATCCATCAGCTTTCCCTGTTGGTAGTAAAGGGCTTCCTCAGCGAAAGACTGAAACAGAGAAGTTTGTGGTAGTCGGCTTAATAAAAAGCAAACTGGACTTGTCTTTCTGCAAGACCAGGTGGTGGCACGGGCAGCCTGGGTAGGTCTCTACAGGAGAGCCGGTCTTGGAGGTGTTGGTGCAGCCAGAAAGAGTTTTGCCAGGAGGGGTGGGAATTGAAAGGGGCTTTTGCTGAGCAGGTCAAAATAATTATCAGCTGGAGGAGCGTCCTGAGGGAGAGCGGCTTGCACAAACATCTGAGGTAACGCTTCGTCTGGGATAAAACCCCTCTGCCAGCCAGCCTGGGCGATCCTGCTCCCGAGCATCTCTTCTCCTGCCGCGGCTTCGACCCATCGGATGGGCTTCTCAAGGAGCTGCAGGCACCACATCTCCCGACACCTTTCCTTTTAACCAAGCAGGTAAAAAAGGGTTTGACGTTTCCAGTTGGCGAGCCTTGCTGTGCCGCCTCTCGCATGCTTGACGACATTTTTAAGCGCAGGCAGTACAAGAAGACTCAGCCCGGTGCTTCGCTGCTCTCGCTGTTATCCCTTAGCCCGTAACACGTTTCACAACACTTTGTTTCCAGCGTGACTCGACTGAGTTATCTCTTTAGCTGTTTGTATACTTCATATTGCAAAAAATACATTAGTATTGATTAACACCTGAAAAATGTACACCAGTCCCTTTTTGTGGGGGCCGGACTTGGTGTAATTAGTTACAAGGAGCAGATTATTTTTTTTTTTTAATTTCATGTTACAGTAGTAATTTTTTTTTTTTCAAATTTCTGCATTCAAATGATCAATTGGCAAACCTAAACCAAAAAAAAAAAAAAAGGCCTAATTAATACTTCTGTTTTGTTCATATGGCTGAACAGCAGCCAGCTTCCTGCATCCCTGTTGAGATGAGAAGAAAATTCAGAATAAAAGCTTGTGCTCTGTGAAGTCCTGCAGCACAGGCTCATGCTCAGGAGTAGCTCCAGCCGTACTTGGCAAGATGTTAGATATTTTTATTATTTAAAATAATGTATTTAATCTTTAATATTTAAATATTTTTTAATATTTAGCATGTTCTTAACCTTGAAGCTGTTTAAGATATGATTGTCCTCTCCAGGGCTGCAAGTTCACGTATGAGCTGGTCACCGCAGGTTGCCTCTACGGGATGGAAACGTGCACCTCTAGGACACAATCCACTTAATCCCAGTGATGAAATTGTTGTCAACAGAGAGAAATGCATGCTTCAAGGGTACGAGTCGTCCAGACGGAGCTACAACTACGTCACCATTACCAAGCGATGTTGACCAAGAAGATCTGAGGTCGGTAGAGTAAAACGAGTGGTGCTGGGACTTAATTACCCTCCTGCACTCACTTCAGCCTTCTGGTTTTTTTTAATTCAGCCTATTCTAGGGGAGTGGACGCTGTTTCGAGGCTGGGACATGCTGCTGGAGCTGCATTTAAAGGAAGCCCATCCGTGCTCTCCAAGAGCATCCATGGTGTGAACCAAGCGCCCTAGCAGGGGTTAGGAGGTTTGCTTCAAAAAACCACGCTCCTGACCCCATCTACAACTGATCTAGGGACATTTCAGCTGAGATGTGGACATCTGTAGGTAGATCTTCCATCAGATAATTCATCTGCAGAGGGGCTGAATGGGGGAGATGGGAATATCCAAGCTGAAGCTTGAAAAAGTTTGGTTTAGATATAATGTGTTTTAACACCGTTACGTGGATATTTGAGTGGGTCATAGAAAGCTCACTGCAATCACAGCAAAGCTGTGCTGGAGACAATACCACAGCTCCACCCCTGACCCAGCACACGCAGGGGTTTTTTCTTCAAAAGCAGATAAATTTAGAAATTAGAAAAAAGAAAACAATGTCAAGTGCACGGCTTTATTTCATGACGAAAAGGCTGCACCAGAACTAATGAGGCCACAGAAGAGCACTGATCCAGTCTGAAAAAAAAAAAGAAAAAGAAAAAAAATCCTTAAAAATTCCAGAAATCAGTGGTGAGAATCTGAATGTTCTCTGTTTTCCACATTTTGGAATGTGTTTATTTGACTTCATTTTTTTACACTTGGATAAACAGCTTGATATTTCTTAGCGTATCACTAGTACAGTGTATATAAATCATGGCAGAATTATTCTCTTTTAATATCTGACGGTGTAATTAGCTCCTTCACCTGTTTGACTTCAGAGCTTGGGCTAAAGGCAGAAATACAGTTGCCTTGTCTTTTTCTAAAAAACCACGCCGTTTTCTATCGCATTTACTTTATGGATTAAACTCCAATGTTTCCACAGTATTTCTCTCTTAGGGATTTATTTCACGGATTCATTTTATTTCTATGCAAATTCATCTAACTTGTAGAAATGATGGATGGAGAAAACCTCACTGTTTTGTCCGGCTTCATCCTCTTGGGCTTCTCTGATGCCCCAGAGCTACAAACCACCATGTTCACACTTTTCTTGTCCCTGTACGTTTTAATGGTGCTGGGGAACCTGATGATGATCCTGCTAATCAACGCCGACCCCCAGCTCCACACCCCCATGTATTTCTTCCTGACCCACTTATCTTTCATAGATTTTTGCCTTTCCTCCGCTATCGGCCCAAAAGCGCTGGAGACCTTCCTGCTGGGGAGAAGCCACATCTCTTTTTTGGGTTGCTTTGCCCAGATATATTTTTTCCTTGCTCTGATCATCTGTGAGTGCTTCCTCCTGGGGGTGATGGCTTACGACCGGTACGCGGCTGTGTGCAAGCCGCTGCTTTACGCCACCACCATGTCCAGGGCGCGTTGCTACGGCATGATGGTGCTGGTGTACACCACGGGCTTCCTCACCTCCCTGGTTCACACCGTCCTGGCTGGGAGGTTGTCCTTCTGCCGGGCCAGGATGATCAACCACTTCTTCTGCGAGCTGCCCACCCTCCTGCAGCTCTCCTGCTCAGACACCCGCGCAAACCAGATCTTGCAGGTTTCCAGTGCTGGGCTTAACACCGTGGGCTCTGTCCTGATAATCCTGGTTTCCTACATCTACATCCTCTGCACCATCCTGCAGATCCCTTTGGCCAGGAGGAGGCTTAAAGCCTTCTCTACCTGTGCCTCCCACCTGGCTGCCATCACCATCTTCTACGCGCCGGGGATGCTCGCCTACGTCCAGCCTCACAAGGCGTGCTCGCGGGATCAGGCCAAGCTGGTTTCAGCGTGTTACACCGTCCTGACCCCCACCCTCAACCCCCTCATCTACAGCCTGAGGAACAAGGAGGTGAAGGGGGCCCTGAGGAGGCTGTGGGTGCAAAAGGTGGTGCCGCGTCTATCCAGGCTTTGAAAACGCATTTGCAGCTCTTCGGTACTTTGGAGGTAATGAAGGAACGTGCGTTATCGGTCATTATCCGTCTGCTTACAGACAAGGAGATCACACAGCAAGTACAGGGTATGGAGAACTAGCATAACGAATCGTTCTCTTCAAACAACTTCAGTTTATTTTAATCGTGGCGTGAGCCTTTAATAATTAATCAGAATAATTGTCAGCGCTTTCCTAGCAAAACCGAAACAGTACCACGACGTTTTGTGTCTAAATTGTGTTAAATGAAAATACTGCCCACAAAAAGGATGCTCAAATTGGAGGCAAACAATTACTAATATTTCCATTGCCTGCTTGATAATCATTTTTCCCAAATGAGCGTGAAGAACTGAGGATCTGTTTAAGTCAGCGATATATGGAGAGCTGCAATGTGGCCCAGACTCTCTGAATTTTTCTAGGAGCATTATTAAATCTGCTCTTACGAAGGCTTTGCTGAGACAGGCGTCAGTGAGGTCCCCTGCCTAAAGGCTGCAAGCGGGAAATCGCGGTTGCCTGTAGAAGAAGGGGCAAAGAAGGTTTGCAGGATACTGCCAGAGGCGACCCTGACGAGAGGGGTACGTTTATCCAACGCCAGTGACCTGGCGGTAGCAGGGTGGAATGCGACCATCCAGGGGAAGGTCCAGCTGGGACCTCAGATGGAATTTCTGACCAGCGTACAGAAGAACCATCAGAAAGCACAAAGCCATGGCGTTGGCTCCGGGGACTCGGAGCCGTGGGCACACATACGTTAGCACGCTGCCAGAAGTGTGTCCCAATCAAAATCTTCTTGGGACGTGTTGTCTTTACACCTACTAATCTTTTCCTTTTTGGATGATCAGTAACAGGTCCGTGCTTTGTGTGGCAATTTGACCGAGTTATGACTCTTCTGTATGTTATCACACGGCTGAGGTGGAAGACGCTCTAAAGAAAACAGTAGACAAAGGTTTTTTAACATTTAATCAAGACACACCTTTTATGTTTAATGAACTATACAGTTTCTGGAAGAACATGTAGCTTGTATAATGACAAAGTGAATAAATTTTATGTTTTAAAATAAGCATCTTTGTAAACCGTGGTCTTCCTAAAAGAACTGTAATGAAGAATGAATGAATGCAATGGCAACCAGTTAAAACCAGCTTTAAGCTGGCGTGAAGTGAAATGCTATAAAGCTTTTAATCAAAGTTTCTGATGGAGCTTTCGTGAAAAGTAGAGGCAATTGGACAATTTCCCTGAGAAACAGAGAAGGTGATATCTGAAGTGCCTTCCTCTGTGTGACTCAGAAGGAGGGACAAGAATCGTTAACGTGCAGCGAAGGAGCTCATCGCTCCTTTCTGCTCCGTCCTTCTGTCCTCTATGCATAGGGATACACCAGAGAAGGCTGGATACGGTGCTGTAGCTGTGTTTAGGGCACTGGGTGAGGAAAAAAACCAGTTCCTCTCTCCCCAAGACGTCAGGGAGTGCAACCCCCATCATTGCCACGGCCAGCATCACCTGGGGCCTCCACCCACACCCTCTGCCCAGGGCTCGGGGCACTATTTAAGCTCAGCCCTGGGTCCTTAACTATTTTCAGAGCTGTGCTTGGTCCTGGTCCTGGTCCATTCTGCAGCTTTCCTGGCTTGAATTTGGCTCTCTGTTTCCTCTGGGCCATCGATGGGAGCTGCTGCTGTGCTCGGGCGCTGTGGGACCGTGCCCTGCGGGTAAGGCTATTGCCCATCCTGTGTCGTGGCCACCTTCGGCTCCCAGTTTGCCTTCCCTTATGGAGTAACTGGTCCTCGCTGCTCCCTGAGCCACACTGCATCATGCAAATGGCTTGAATAACTCTTAATACGAAGCAAAACCCTCTACTGTCCAAGCTGAGGATAAAGCGAGCTCTTATGAAAGGTAAGTGTTGCAAAGATCTCCACATACCCTTTGTCCTGTGGTTGTCTCTTAAGAAAAATGACCCCTGCTCAGCTGCATGCTCCAGGTGGATTTTATTTTACTCTATATTAGCTATCCACAAAGTAGACTCCTACATCTGAGCAAAAAAAAGTTAGGGTTATTGGTATAACAATATAGTGGGTGTGCTTAGGTCATGATTTCTATGGCCATCTAAAAGAAATGATGCTAGGAGTATTTATCTCTTATTTTAGCTATGAAAAACCCCTAATGTCTGGACTAACTCAGATGCAGCCATGTGCAAATTAACGTTAAGTGACAGATGACCCCCCGCTTCTCTCTGTGGGGACCTGGCATCCCAGCTCTTATTGCTCAAGGTCTCTAACTGGTTGCAGTCAGTCATTTCTGCTTTGGAGAGCATGAAATTCTGCAGCATCCCTCGGTGGTACCTTCTCGGCTATTCAGCTGTCTGGGGGAAGAGTCAGCTGGGAGGAAATATCATTTCCAGCAGCCCCATGACAAGAAAATAAGGGGGGGAAAAAAAAAAGCACTTCTCCATAGCTAGTTACATTCAATCATGCTAAACCCCTTGCCATTAGGGAGAAATAACACTCCGAGCTGCTGCTGCTGCTTCTCCTCCTAAAGCAGATAGCAAGATGAAGCCCATTTCTCTCCCACAGAGGAAACCTGTTGGGCTGAGTTAGCCGTCTCGCAGCTGTAGGAAGCAAGGTGTAGGATGAGATCCACGCGGGTGGCTGAGAGGGCTGCTATGCCGGCAGGTACGGCACAGACACAGCGACGCTGCCTCCAGGCTGTGAGGTTCCGGTCACACCGTGATTTAGCATCTTCCTGGTGCTAGATCACAGCACTTACTGCTCGCAGCTCAGCGGTCTCCGCTTCTCCTCCCTTTCCTTACTTTCCATGGCACATCCCCCTGGAAGGAAATGAGAGGGTTTTTTTTTTTCCTCGTAGTTAGCCCAAAGTGAGGTGGGTTTTTTTGGATATACCTCCCCAAAAGCCTCCCTGAACTTGCCTCTGGAGGAATCGCTGCTTGAATCAGTGCAACTTCTTAAGAAGCTAAGCTTAAGAGGGCAATTCCTTATGAGCTTATTTTTACCACCTCCTATGATAGTACACAATTTCACAGAAAAAAACCCCAAGAGATGTCAAGGAAATGTTTATCAGAGGTCCATAACGACAGGATGTTTGGTAACATTGAGTTTCTGCAGATTTTAAAGCATACTTAATATTTGCTGTACGTGCTTCTGTAAATACATGTGGTTCCTTGCTCCTCCAGACAGCTGACATAAGACTATTTAAAAAGGCAAGCAGCAGGAGTTTTATCAAGTGATTGGGGTCAGTTTGGTCAGCAGGCAACTTCCAAAAAAATATTATTTGCTGTTGCTTTTCTAAGCGCGTCCTTGACCTCCTTGTTCCTCAAGCTGTAGATCAGAGGGTTGAGCATAGGGATGATCAGGGTATAAAACACGGCGGTGACTTTCTCCATCTCCAGTGAGTACTTGGAGCCCGGTTGCATGTGGCTCAGCCCCGCGGGCACGTAGAACAAGGTAACGGTCAGGAGGTGGGAGGCACAGGTAGAGAAGGCTTTGTGCTTTCCTTCGGCAGACCTAATCCTCAGGATGGAGGAGAGGATGTATACATAGGAGATGACGATGATGAAGAGCGCAGACATGGAAATGATCCCATTGAAGGTTACAAGCAAAAGCTCATTGAGGTGGTCATCAGAGCAGGTGAGTTTCAGCAGAGGGTTAGTGTCACAGAAGTAATGGTTGATGACGTTGGGTCCACAAAAAGGCAACGGCAGCAAGCAACACGTTTGGATTAGGGAGTTCAAAATCCCCCCTACGTATGACCCGGCCACCAGCTGAACGCAGACCCTCTTGGGCATAGAAATAGTGTAGAGCAGCGGGTTGCAAATGGCTACGTAGCGGTCGTATGCCATCACAGCCAGCAAGAACACCTCTGTGGTCACAAACACAAGGAAAAAGAAATGCTGGACAAAGCAGGCAGAGTAAGAAATGGTTTTCTTTTCCGCCAAGAATCCAATAAGCAGCTTTGGAGAAAAGACGGAGGAGTAGCAAAGATCAACAACAGACAGATTGCAGAGGAAGAAGTACATGGGAGTGTGCAGCTGGGGGGTTGTCTTGATCAATGTGATCAGCCCAAGATTGCCTGTCAGGGTGACGAGATAAATCATTAAGAAGATTATCAAGAGAGGAGTCTGCAGCTTAGGCTCACTTGTCAGTCCTAGGAGGATGAACCGGGTCACCGTGGTGTGATTGCCTCGAGCCATATTACCGTAATTCATAGTAGCATGCCTGTTGGAAGGAGGAGAAACAGAGTGAAATAGGGAAGAGCAATGGCATGGCTTGCACAGGATGCTGCTATCAGCCAGTACGCTATTAGGCTATTCACTGAAAGTACAAAGCTTTGATACTTGACATAACATCTGACTGTGCTTAGGTTCTCAGCAAATCCTCCCAGGCAGAGCAACTCAACCAAAACCTTTCAGAAACTGCATTTTGTCCTCACTCTCTCTAATCAGGAGGCTGAAGGAAAAAATTAGTTTTTTTCCTTTAAAAAAAAAAAAACCAACCCCAATATTGAATGACTTGAAAACTGGAGAAGGGGTGAAGAATTTGTGAACTTCCTCTCGTTTCGTTAGAATAGGAGGTAGAAAAGGGGAACGCATCTCATTTTCCCCGTGAGAAGACTGAACACGCATGAGTCACGACAACCCTGGGAGCCCCGAATCCACCGTGCCCTTTCTGATCAGCTTTGCTGGATCCCTGGCTGCCCACACCAGCTCCCCAAGCGAGCTGCCAGAGACTCGGGAGGGTCCCTTGGCAGCCTGGAACAGAAACTCCCGTGCTGGATAGCCTGTTCTTGCTGGGCTGCCACGTTTCTGTCGATACTCTTGGTCAGGTTCTAGCCCGGAGGGAAATATTTCCCCCCCCGCAGTGTGGCAAAGCACAGTGAAACAGGGTTTTGTTACACTTAATTTTTGTATCTGCTCCAGCTCAACTATTATTTACGTGGTTGTCTCCACTCACGGCAGGGAAGGCAGGCATTTTCAGGCTGCTCTTCACAATTGTGAGACTAGGAAATGAATTGTACGTAATGTGTTATAGATGTTAATAGAAAGCTGCTAGCTGTATTCAGGGGCATCCAGGAGGCGGGGAGGGGAAAAAGACCCAGAAAAATCACTTATCAGAAGGCTCCATATAGCAGAAAGAAAACTGGTGCCTTCGTTTTCAAACCACACACCACCTTGCACACAGTATTTTTTTCTAATCAAGCCCCTCCAGTGCCAGTTACTCACTCTTTCTAGTGGAGCACAGCAGATGTTAAGAATCCTTTGTACGCCTAAAAGACTTGCTTCTGGTATAAATAGTGGTACTGGTATTAATTAACAATATCAGTGTGACAAACAGCAGTGGAAATCTTTGTTTAGAACAGAAAATGTAAGGGGGGAAAAAAACCCCCAGACTGGTAGCGAAAATAATATGAACTACAAGGCAGGCAGGCGACGGTGTGGTACCTGAGGTGAATAGCAGGGGAAGAGAACTTTAATCTGAGCTACACGAAGCAAACCTGTGTGCCAGCACACCAGTAAAATCTCTTCCACATGGATCATCCCTGCAACTCCCCTCCTTCAGCAGGGAGGGAGGATAAACTCTTTCCCTGCGATATCGAGGCCAAATGCTTCAGCTGTCTCCTGATTTTCTTTTTATTCCAAAGACACTTGTAAAACTTTTCGTAAAGGGATGGCTGGGACCTACTGAAACGGAGCGTGCTGCTGTTTCTCTCCCAGCACGCTGTCCTGGAGTGTGGAAGGACGCCGTGGGCGATGCCTGGCAGTTTTGCTCGCGCAGCAGGCACCAGTTGAGTGCTTTACTTCATTGTCATTCTTGGGTTTAGTGGTTCCCATCGGGGCGGCTATCTCGCATTTGAGATGTATCGCTGCGCTCCACTTCTCTGGTACAAAACCTGATTCTTACTTTATCTCTCCGTAACAGACAGGGTTTTCACTTTACAAATATTTATGAGGTTCCAACATACCAGGAATAGCTGGTAGGGCATTTCCAGGGTTTGGCTGCAGCTGCTTTTGCCTTCCACTCAATGAACATTTTTCTGAGAACACTCTAACATCTGTATATACAAAAATCCATAACAGATCCACCCAACCCTGCCGCTGGGACCAAGCTCTCACCTTCCGCAAATGAGGAATAATATTGCAGCATGGGCAGGAGCAGAAGGTTGCTCTAGGCTCTGCAGCATGTTTTTATTCTTCCTAGAGAAAAATCTTGGAAGATTTCCTCATGGGCTGAGCCCTGCGTAACACCCCTGGGCTACAGGGCTTTCTGTGCTGCTGCATAGCGCGCTCCTGCTCTTGTCTTCCAGCTGTCTTCCCTGTTCAGTTTATATACATTCAGGGCAGAAGAGCAGCTTTTCCAATGTTTTCTCGGAGGTTTTATCACAATAAGATGGTGACACATACTTAAAAAGCCTGAAGATAACACCTAGAAATTCAGGCATATGGAAAATACACAGTTCAGGTACATTCTGCTAACGAGCCTTTTGCCCTGAATCAGTAAATTTGCAAGCCTGAACGCTGCGGGGTTTAATCTTGCTCTACGTTTGAAGCCTCTGCCTGCAATCCCGCTTTCCTGCGTCACACCACATGCTTACCCAGCACCCGGCTGCATCTTTCTGTGATTCGCGCACAATATGCGGGCGCAGAAAGAAGGAACGCGCTCTGTTGTCCTCCATTCTTCCAACTGCTCTGATGCCACAGGAGGAGGGAAGCGGCGGTTTGCAGCTGCGACACTCGGAAGCGAGCCCGAGCAACGCAGCAGCTCCGTCAGCAAGAAGCAACGGCGCGCGGCACCAGCCTTTTGACCAGAGCGAGTGACGATGCTGTCCCGAAGGCCTTGTGCAGGGGGACGGCTCCTGGGTTTATTTACTTCTTTGGCCCTCATCGATCAAATCCCTGAAGTAAATCTTAGCTGAGCAAAGAGCTTCCCGCCAGCCACGGAGGGGATCATTAGAAACTCTCCGAAGAGTCTGGAAGAAGTTTGGACTTGGGTCCTGTCTCCTCCAGCTAACCGCGCAAGGCTCGTTAACCTTTCTCTGCTCAGTGCTGACGAGGAGGGGAGGGAAGTTTTTCATCTGTGCTGAGCCACAGGCGGGAAAGAAGCCATACGAGCGTGCGAAATAACGTTTAATGGGATGCCAGGGTTTGGAATTTATTCTCCTGTTTGGACCGTGCAAGTTTAGAGCCTCACTTAAACTACAGAGTTTAAGGTAGTCGAAAGCGTGAGTGCTGTAACCAAAGTCAAATGTGCACATACATCACTTTCTCTCCCTGCATGTGTAAGTTTTTTACGGCTCAGGCTTAGAAAAACCTGATTTTTCAAGTTGATCACTCCTGCGCCTGGAGATCACCACTGCAGCTGCATCCTGCACAAACTACACCCAGGAAGGCCAGGGAGGCCGAGAAGATGCACTTCCAAAGGTACAAAGCATAACGTGTGCTGCAGCGTAACAGCACAAGCCAAGCGTACAAACACCAAACCCTAGTTCTGTCATCACGCTGATGATTCTACTTGAGGTTCATTAGAGAAATTATATTCATTTAAAGGTTGCTTTCTTTGTGTGCATCCCCTGACAAAACTGGTAGGCAGCAAACTTTAACGTTGTTCCCTTAAGTAAATTAAAAGTATGTGAAAAGGGAGTTAACCTTTCTTAGAAATGTTTCATCATTCCTGTCTCATTCCTTGAACTATTCTTGGCATCGTTATAACGTGATACATAATAACGTGATGAACTACACGCTACTCAGGTGAGCAAGAAGTGGGCAGGACGAAGGAGGACTCTGCAACCAGTTGGAGACCAGGGTCAGGTTGAAGAGGGTAAGCTTGCAGTTTCTTTGTCCTGCTGCTGACTTAGTTTACTTCCTTGCTATCAGCATTTTCCTGACCCTTACTTCCAAATATTATTATTTTTTTAATCATCTTTCATTCCCTCACCACAAAACCATTTCACTGTACCTTTCCACGTGGTCACAATGAAGGTACTCACAGATAAAATAGGAATACTTAATTAAGAAGCTCCTGTTAGGAGAAATTACTGATTGAAACATTTAAGAGAATACACATCAAGAAAACACAATCCCAGTTTTTTGTCTTTACTGCATTTTGAAATGAAATAACATAATTAAGTAATGAAATCTGAGTAGATAAAATGTCTGAACCGCTACAACTACTAGGTGAGTGTCAGTTAAGGGTAACAGAGATCTTAGCAACATCATAGGAAAATATATTTCAATCAGTTTTCACTGATAGCTTTCTACACCTAACAAACACATTTCAAAAGAGAAATATCCTCATCATTTTAAACGTATACAGTAGTCTACTGTTTATCATAAGTGTATAGCTTACTATATATCCTACTATGTAACATTATAGCCTACTATATATCATATATTGTACCGTATCAGTAGTATAGCCTACTATGTATTATAATAGCATAGGGATAACTTACCCCGGTGACCAGGTAAATCTGGACGGAAGGTAACGGGGGTGCAGGGTACGTGGGAGGGGGAAGGCAGGAGAGGGAGAGGCAGGACGGAGGAAGCGGGATGTGGCGGATACCAAAACATCCCAGAAAAGCCAGGCTTTCAAACTAACCTGCCCAGCAAGGCTGTACCTTAAAGCCTCCTGGGAAAACTGCACCCAGAACTTAGCCTGGGCTCCGCTTCTCTGTTAGAAAAGACAAACGAGCGAGAGGACGTTTAGAAGTTGCTTAAACTGTCTGAGCAGGTTTTTCCAGCTGAAGGGAAAAAAAAAAAAAAAAAGCTTGTGGTTCGGTGACAAGAGGCGACAAGGATTCAGGGTTGAAAGCGCAAATACTTGCAGATAGAAGCTTTGTTAAATACATAAATATACAGAACAGGTGATAAAACATCACCCCTCGTGCTGATTTTAAAAATCTGATTTTCCCTGCAGCGCTTTCCTGGCGCAGATTCCGCAAGGAACGTGATGGGACAAGTGACAGCCGCATTGACACTTGTGGAGAGCCCAGCTGCCGATCTCAAAGCACACCGGCTACAGCTGCCCTCCTTTGAAACATCCGGGCTTCCTCTTGCCAAAAGATCTCCGGCTTAGGGCTTGGAATTAAGGTTAAGCCCAGACCCTGTGAAAACCACCAGATCAGAGAAGCAGGCTTGTAAGTTTTGGGTGCTCTGCGCCGGGTGCCCCTTCCGCACACACGGCAAGCTGCGGCCAGGCAGGACGTCCAACTTGAGAAGCTCCATGTGCAGCACCGGCTGCTATTCTTCCTGCTACATTTAAGAAGATTTCTGAAGCAGCTTAAAAATCGGGATTATTTTAGCAATGTTCATGGAATTCCCCTGTGAAACAAGCCCAGCTTCTTCTCTTATAACGTGGCAGAGAGTTGACCCACAGATCTCTCCTGTCTACAAAGCAGCCAAAAGCCACTGTTAACACCAGGATTAAAACTCGAATTTTCTGTATTCAGGCCTGTGCTTGATTTGTTGGCTGTTGTTGCTAACAGGCTTCCCTCTAAAACTGGGATTTTTCTTCACCTGTGCAGCCTTCAGCAACAAGGTTTAAGCCACCTCTCCAGAGAATGAGAAACATCGTATTTGTGTATAAATTTTATTCTGAAAACAAAATCCAGCACATGGCTTTGACAAGCAAGAGGAAAAGACTACGCAAAATACAAAATAAAATAAGAAACAAAAAGAGGCACTACCTTTTTTTTTCTTCTTAGTCTGGGACCTGTCTCTGTGTACAACACGGAAGGATGCCTCATGAAATCAGGCAGTGAACAGGCTTCCATTCCAGGTTTATTGACATTTTTCATTTAAAACATAAAACAGAACCTAGCAGCAAAATTCAGGCTTGGAGAGCTGCAGTCTCAGCTCAGCTTATCCTCGGTTTACGCACTAAGAGCGGGCCAGAACTTTGCTGGAATCAGGATTACAATTATTTTTTTTTTTTTTTTTAACAAAGAGAAGTGGCTACAATGAGGGAAGGGAGAACCTATACCCAATCCTCATTAAAGGGAGAAGTTTACCTCATTATTTCAAGTCTCCTTCCCAACTCCAGCTTGCCTTCCATTCACATCTCGCCAGTTCCTCCTTCAGCCTCTGCTGCTTGCACCTACCTCTTTTTGGATGGATTGTGTCAGGCAGAAATCTCTCATTTGTACCCAGTTCGCTCTCTAGCTGTTCAACTTTTTATTTCTTAAATCAGAGAGGGTGCTTGCGATCAGCGCCTCCCTTTAACTCCGCAGCCTGGGTATCACCTCCGGGCCCGGCGGCCTCCTCATCAAAAGGTCTCAAACCGATGAACGCTGCCGCTGAACTGCTGAATGCAGCTCCCTGGTTCCTCACCCCTCCAACCCCCCCCCACGCTGTGGTTGTTTCAGCTCTCTTCTCTCCCAGCCTCATACGTTACTACCGCTGCGCAGGAAGACGCTGATCTGATTCACTAACCTAGCCTTGTTTGGGAAGCACTTTAGCAGCATCCTTCCTAGCACTAACACGCAGGACACAAAGACAACCGTTCGTTATTAGCCTAAAATTCCTGGCTGAGCACAGAAACCCACCGCAGGGGTTTGCGGTCGGCCAGTCTGGCTATTTGCCCTTTTTGGTCTTCGCGGCCACGGCGTTGTTGGTCTTGGCTTTCTTCTTTGCCGAGCCCTTGGTCTCCGGCTCTTTGCGTTTGGCTGACGTGATGGAGCCCGTCACCTTGAAGAAGTCGTCCAGCCGGCCCTGCGTGCTGCCCTGCCGGCTTTTGCTCAGCCTCTTGACCCCGTTGCGGATCCGCTCTTCGTTGAACTGCTTCTCCCCGCACATGAACTGGACGATCTGCTCTTCGTTCGGCTCGGTCCACTTCAGCTCAACTGTGTCGGGGTTGACCACATCAGGCTCTAGGAAGAGCTTCTGGGCCTCTTTGTGCAACCAGTTCTCAGGCAGAGGGTACTTCTTGGTGTCTATCTGCTGAACGATCTTCTCAATGGTTTTGTGCTCCTTGATGAGCTCAACAGCGCGCTTGGGCCCAATGCCGCGGATGCTCTCGCAGTAGTCACAGCCCAGGAGGATACACAGATCCACAAACTGTTCCCAGGTCAGGTCTAGATCCTGCAGAATACGGTTCAGGTGAAACTCCTGGATAGGCAGCTTCTTCGTCTCGCTGGCGGTAAGGTGCCGCATCAGAACGGGACTGCCGAAGGTCAGGCAATCCATATCTTCCGTAGCAGCTGCATAAACCTTCCCAGCCTTCACCAAGGTAGCGCAGCTGGCTTCGGCCTCCCCCGGCGCCTCCACGTAGGGGATGCCCATCAGCGTTAGTAATTTCTTGCACTCGTCAGTGTGCTGCTGGGTCACCTTGACCAGCCTCTTGCTGTACTTCTCAATGTTGTTCTCCTCTCCGGCCTCCTGAGCCTCCTGCAGGTGTTTCTCGGCCTCAGCCCGGCGCTCGGTCCGCTTTGCCAGCTCCCCCGATTTCAGCTGCGGGGGCTTGCCATCGAAGACGTAAACCGGCTTGATGCCGTTCTCCACCATGCGGATGGTCCGGTAGAACATGCCCATCAGGTGGCTCGTGGTCTCGCCCTCCTCGTTCTGAAGGACTTCAGCTCCCTGCCGCACGGCGATCAGGAACTGGTAGATGCTCATGGAGGCATCTATAGCGACCTTCCGGCCGAAGTAAGACTTGATGTCATTCTCCCGGATGGCGCCAGGAGCCACGTCGGCAATAAGCTTGGCCAGGCCATGGATTCCCATCCTGGGGAACAGAAAAGGGGACGCTGGGATCAGCCTCTGCACACGCATGGTGCTGGGGGTTAACCGCTGGGCTGCGGGGGTGGTGTACCACCAAAGCAGGAGGGACGAAAGGGAGGTGGCTGCTTCCCCTGCAAACCGTTACCCCATGGGCTGCGGCCTCCGCTGGCTGCCATTACCCCGCTTCCAGCTTCAGCCTCCCATTATCCCCCTACGTTACGCCCCCACCTCAGCCTCCCCAGCATACCATTATCCCCCCTGCCTAGGTCCATTGTTACCCCCACTTCCTACCTCAGCCTCTCCCAGCCCCTCTCCCCATCATGCCTCACCCTCCCCCAGCCCCACCATTATAACCATCCAGGTCCCATTACCCCCCCCCCGTTCCCACCTCCCTGTTTCACGGCTCCACCATCACCCCTCTACCCACTATTACTTCTCCTGGCCGCAGCCTCCCCAGGCGCGCCGTTAACCACGCTTCCCCGGCCCCCAGCACGCCATTACCTGCCCCCCTTCCATTATCCCCCTCTTCCCGCCTCGGCCTCTCCCGGCCCGCCGTTCCCACCCCCCCTCCTCAGGGCCCGCCGTTATCCTCCTCTTCTAATCACAGCCTCCCCCAGCCTCACCATTACCCTCCCTTTCCGCTGCGGCCTCTCTCGGCCCGCACATATCCGCCTCAGGCCTGTCTCAGCCTGCCCCAGCCGCCATTATCCACCCCTTTCTCGCCTCAGCCTCCCCCCAGCCGCCATTTCCCCCCGGGGCCGCCTCAGCCACCGCTACCTCCCCCCTTCCTTCCCTTCCCTTCCCTTCCCTTCCCTTCCCTTCCCTTCCCTTCCCTTCCCTTCCCGCCTCCACCTCCTCCAGCCGCCACTATCCCCCTCCCGGGCCCGCCTCCGCCTCCCCCAGCCGCCATTATCCCCCCCTCAGGCCCGGCTCAGCCTCTCCAGCCGCCATTACCCCGCAGCTCGATCCCGCCACCGCTCCCGCGCTCCGCCGCAATGCTCGCCGGGAGCCGGCGGAGCCAATAGAGAACGGCTCCCACTCGCCCCGCCCACCCATCCCGGCATGCCCCGCTCCCGTGCTCCTCTTCCGCTTCCGGCGGGGGACGGGCAGCGGCGGGAGCGGAGGCGACGTGTCGGAACCGGGACCTGGGCGCCATGGTGAGGGCCGGGAGCCGTGACGGGGGGGCCGGGGCCGGGGCCGCGGTCGGGAGCCAGGACTGGGGGCCGGCTGGTCCCGGTGGCGCTGCTCACCTTCACCGTGTCCCCGCAGGAGCTGGAAGCGATGAGCAGATACACCAGCCCGGTGAACCCGGCCGTCTTCCCGCACCTCACCGTGGTGCTGCTGGCCATCGGAATGTTCTTCACCGCCTGGTTCTTCGTGTATCCCCGGGCTGGAGGCGGGGGTAGGGGGGCGGGCGGGGGGGAGATGGGGGAGCGGGCAGGGGTTCCCCTCACCTTGCTCTGCCTCCGTTCCCGCCTTAACCCCCGGGCTGCAGCTACGAGGTGACTTCTACTAAGTACACGCGGGACATCTACAAGGAGCTGTTGATCTCGCTGGTGGCCTCGCTCTTCATGGGTTTCGGTGTCCTTTTCCTGCTGCTGTGGGTTGGTATCTACGTCTGAGGCCCGGGCAGAGGAGCACCGGTACCGCCTTGGGAACCCCGATGGCTGTAAGCTCCCTGAGGTCTTAACGCTCTGCATGAGTCTGGGTGGGGGGGTCCTGGAAATGTAGCCCTGTGAGCCCTGGTCTTTACAAAAACCACTTTTCCTTAAGGGTGAAGTTAGGATGGACAAAAGGCTGTGCCCCCATCCCAGCAGCAGCCTTTGGGCTTAAGCATCGCAGCTACTCCGAGCTGCAAAGCAGCCGTTGGGTAACTTAACTGGAGAGCGCTTCTATGCCCATTTGTTAACTGGGGGCAGAACTGGCGCTCATCCCCGGCTGAGGCAGGAAGGAATTGTGTGTGCTGGGTATTGTCCTTTGCTCCGTGGCTTTAGTAGTGGCAGAGTGGCCCTGGGGAACGCGGTCTCACCGACCTCCTTCGTCTCTCGTTTGGTTGTAGGTGGGAAGCGCTACAGCGACTCTTTTTGTATTTCTTTTATACTTCAACAACAAAGCCCGTATCAGGCATGGACTGTGCTCCTGTCGAGTGACTTCCGCCAGCCCAACAAACCAAACCTGAATAAAACTGGCTCTGTGACGCACCTGCCGTTGGACTCATGGTTTGTCTTTTAGATACTATTTTATCACCCGGCTTTTCCAAACCACTTCAGTGTTGGCCCAAGATCCACGTCCCTTGGGATGGGCCCAGTGTTTATCATAGATTTCCACAGCTATGTACGCCCAGAAGTGTTTCAGTGCCACCTTGTGCCCTAGTGCCGCTAGGCCCTAGAAAATAAGCGCTTCCCCCTTCTTCCTAAGCTTGTTTTTATCTCCCTCAACTTTCATTACCTTATCCCTTACCCTCTTTCTGGTATCCCCTTACCCTCTTTCTGGAAGGCTGTGCCCATTCTCATCCCGAGCCAGCAGCTTTGTGGCTCGGCAGCGTTCACGGCCCCTCGCAAAGCGCAGAAGGGCAGGGACCGCTGCGAGGTGGGTCACTTACCGTCGGCAGCACGCGCGCTGGGGACCTCCTACGTTAGAAATGGAGCCGACGGAAACACCCGGTGCCGCGCTTCGGCCAGGTTCCGCGCTCCTGAGGACAGCAGCGGCTGGGTGGACGTGCCGTTTGGCCTGGGTGAAACGACGCTTGCGGAACAGTCTCCGGCCAGGGTTCCCAGGTAACGCGCTGGTGCGGCTCCTCAGGTGCAAAGCAAGAATAACGCTTGTCTGGTGGGCGCCGCAGTGGGCGACACGAGCTGTGTTTGTGGGAAATGAGGTTTGGGGAGGAATGCTTGGGAAGTACAGGACAGAACAATCTTGTACCTGGATGCGCCCTTCGGTGAAGTAGCGAATTAACTGCCTTGCCTATAAAAGAGGAGTTTGTTTATGGCATGCATAACTATTTTTATAGGTAGCTTTGAATTTGTAGCCCAGCTTTCGAAGCAATTAGATTTCAAAATCAGAAATTCCAACAGGTAGCTGACAGATTTAAAGCCCTCATTTCCTCTTTGGGGAAGGAAGCTTTCCCTCCGCGGGTGCTCTGGGATGCCGATGGATCTGGCCCTGACCTCTCGAGGCGCGAGCAATGAGAGCTCCTTTTTATAGCTGTTCTAAAGCAGGCTACATAGCAGTGAGCAGCCACAGGCTGGGGCTGTTTGGACCCTGCACGGACAGGCACGTCTGGAAACTCTCGCTGATTAATGAGACGGGGGTTCCTCCGTCCTGTGGGAAGCAGTTTTCTAGCTACGGAACTGAAAGGCTGTTGTTTCATAGCAAGGGAGGAATGCGCCAGGAGCCGTCCTTGGATACAAAGCAGTATTTATATATTTATTTATATGGGCATATTTACCTCCAGCATAAAACAAAGTCTAAATAAGCCAAACAAAAAAGTGGGGAATCCGGAGACTCAGCACTCAAATTCAGCAAAATATAAATATAAATCAGAAAGAAAGGAGGGAAACCACGCTTGTTCCCCACAAATAAAAACCGATAATCAATAATACCTGCTAAGAATGCAACTCTACAAACTTGCTGGCAATATACAGTGATTAAAGCTGTGACAGCAACATTTAAACCAAACAAATTAGTGCTTTACTTTTTTTTTTTTTTTTCCTTAATTCTTGCAGTGGTGGCATAGTCTCTATTTACAGGCTTTAAGCTCTAACGGTAGGACAGAATGTTTGTGAATTTGCTTTTGAAACAAACTCCGGAACAGCCAAACTTTGGCAAGTGGCCTCGTTTCCACACTTGTCTTCCTTCCTGCCAAGAATGTCTAGAGAGATGAAGCGTCTCGTTTCCAGCGGAAAGAGCGGGGTTTTCCCCAAGCTGTACGGCTGGAGACGTCGGCTCAGAGCTCCCTCCGTCTCACGCAGGGAAAGGCCTGATTGTTAACTCTCTTGTTACTGATTGGGGATGGGGAACATGTCTTCAGTGAGGGCAGAGACACCTTTGAGGGGAGTCTATGCAAACAGCTGTTTCCGTGGGCTTCGAAGCAATCCTGTGACCCTTTAATAATTACAAACCCCTTTGGAGCTCGTTTCCGCCTTGCTGCGCAGCGGCTGGTGGAACTGGCGTACGCTTTGTGACGTACTCTTAAGACAAAGGATGCTATTTGCGATGTAAGACGCTAAAAACCACGTTCTGAATCCCTCTCCTCTTTTGATACCAGGGATCGCTGTCAGCCTGCTGCTGCTCTGCCGTGAAACAGCTGTACGTGGGTAGGGCCGGCCTTTGCACTTCAGGTGTTGCCTCATCTCAGTTCTTAAGCTAAACTGGCCACCGGTTTTGAGGCACGCGGCATTTTATGCATGTGTGGGAAATCACGGTTCCCTCGTGCAGTCCTGTTAGCAGAAAAAGGCACTAGAGATGTTCCCGTAGCCCTTAGGCACTTGGTTCGCCGGGGGCACTCGTCAACCCCACGGCTAAGCGTCGCAGGGATACCTGAGAGACTCCGTCTCCTCTTGGGCCACCGCTGCTGGCACGTTTCTAGTGATTGATTGATTCCTCCCCTCCAGGAGTGGCTTTCCGCATAGCAGGGTGAGACGTACTCGTGGGTCTCCGGCTGACACCTCAGCCAGGACCACCAGCGAGGGGTTGGAGTGGCGGTGGTGGTGACTGCAGGCAGCGCTTTCAGCTCTGGCCCTCACGACGCTGCCCGTTACCTCTTCAGGGGCTAAGCGAGCGTGCGGGCATTTAGCCCAGCTCGACCGTGCGAGGGAAAAGAGCAGGTCTGAGGAGGCTACCTCTCAGCTGAGCCGACATCGAAGAGCACATGGCATTGCTCACCTGAATAAGGACTCGCCAGACTGGGCCACTGATTGCCAAGTGGAGAATAAAAGCTGCCAAGAAAGTAACTTCCCAGTTTAAGGCCAAGCAAAAAAGCTCGGGGCAGGTGGAGGGAAGAGCGCGGAGCGGCCTCTCCAGAGGAGATGTGTCCTTCCCAGTTGCAGGAAGCTGAGAATCCCACTGAGCATGGAGCTGACCTGCTTGTGCGGAGGTACTCCCAAGCCTTGGGACCTCTGGAATTCCCGCTGAGCTCCCCAAAGTCGGGTGGTCCCCTAGCTTCGCTCCTCCTTGGCTGCCCGGCGTTCCCTGCCCACCCACTGGTTCCTGCCTGCCCAGGCTTCAGTGCATTTTAGTAACTGGAGAGCATCACCAACGCATCGTTCCGTGGTTTTGCTGCCTGTAGGCACACGGTGGGAATGAAGACCTGACTTTGAAACCGCCCGACAAATAAAGAGCCAGGTCCTTCGGCGGCAGAGACGCCAACTCCTAGCGACGTCGCAAGGAATCGCAGGGCTGTGGCTGCTTTGCTGGGACAAGCTCGGAATGGAGTTCTGAGCTGGGTGACAGGAGACAAAACTGCTCCCCAGACTGGGGAGAGTAAGGCCGCGTAGAGTCCCACGAGATGTGCGCAGGAACCATCTCTCTATCTGGATAAAAAAAAAACGTCTTTGCAGCTTGTTTCTCGGGAGCAGCAGAGCCAGCCGCGCACTCCTTGGTGCTGGTAACAACGCGGCCGGCAGCCGGCAAAGGGATTGCTGCATCGGTCTCCGCTCAAAGCAATCAAATGCAGCAGCCAGAGCCTGCTGCAGTTTCCCAAAACCAGTTTGGTTCGAGTTGCCTACGTCCAGTGACGGGGGGCTGCAAGGAGCGAGGCGTGCTCTTCTCCGAAGCCAGCTTTAGAGCGTGCTTCAGGCGGGGTGAGTGGCGTTTCCCCCTCACCGCCCTTCCCCAGCGGTGGCTGCTGTTTCCTTACAGAAATGCATCTCGGACATAAGAACCTGGGGGTGGCTCAGCCTCCAGGAACGCGGATGTCTCCTTTTTAGCAAGAGGTGCTGGAGCAGGACGGGGAGGAGGACGCGCGCGCGCGCGCTGGTCGGTCAGTCTGACGTGTCCCAGCACCGCTGTAGCAGTCAGGCTTTAACGTGGAGCTTAGCAGCGGCTCCCTTTGGTTTCCTATGCGAGACGCACGTAGCTCAGCAGGGACAGAATTAAGAGACCCATTTTTTTTATACGGCTTAAAAAAAAAAAAAAAAAAAATTCAGTAGTTTAGCAAGTTAAGAACTTGTAACAGTAAAATACCCAAAATACACTCAACATAACTGCTTTCCGAGAACAGTGACAGCAAGGGCCCGCAGTCGCTGCCGTTCCCCGCCGTTGTGGGAGAGGATCAGCCTCGTCAGTGCCTGGCAGAGATCCGTTAGCCAGGGGGTGCAGTGAAGCCACATCAACGTCCCCAGTGACTCGGCCTTGCTCTGCAGGGCACACCGGGCTTTGCCAGTGGTCTCTCTTCTGCACATCTGGGCAGAGGTGGCTGCGATGACTTCAGAGCCGACCAGGCGGCTCCACACACACTGCGAGAGGCCACACGCTGCAGCCAAATATAAAAAAAACCAAACCAAAACGGGTCCCGTGACACTTAATGCAGGTGGCTCACGGTAATTTTTCTCCCATGGGTTGACGGCAAGTGTCCCCACGCGTGGTTTGGCCTGGGCACAGCCTCAGCAGCATCTTTAGTGGGGTTCTGGAGTTTATCCATCCAGGGCTGGGTCCGGTGAAAGTTAAAGAGTACGGCGAGGCGGGGGGACAGACGGGGCAAACGTTGAAGCTGCGCCTTCTCTTGTTGTCCGCCGAGGACAGTCCGTTTGCGGGTCCTGGGGTCTCCGGGGTGGGGGTGTCTGCGGAGTGGGGCTGCGGGGGATGGCCCTGGGCCAACTAGAAGGAACAGCAACTCCAGTGTACGACTTCCAGTACGTCCAGGCACAGCCTTCCTTTCCAGGCTCAACTCCAGCGTTTCGCGCTTGGAAAAGGCTCCAGTGTTAAGCAATTCCAGTGTTGTGAAGAACCGATGTGGCACATCTGGGACTGCTGGGCCAGTACAGGATGGAGCTCCCATCCGCGCTCCGGGAATGTGGCAGACCCGTCCACATTCAGTCCAGTGTAATGCTTTCAAAATCCAGTGTTGCAAGGGGAGGGCGAAGTGACGGTAGGACACGAGCGTCTCCGTAAGGGAAGGAGAGAGATGTTGGGGGCGGCGTGGGATGGTGGGAGTCGGTGCGAGGTGAGCCCAGGAGATACCACAGGGCTGGTTGTGTTCCCGGGGCTTAGGTCCGATGTTCTGCGTGTGCTGTGCTTCAGTGCCTGCGTCACCAGCCACAAGCAAACCAGCTCCACGCCCCACGCGGGAGACAGGGGTAAGGTGGGGCTGGGGGCTAGTGGAGGAAGGGGGTACAGGAGTCTCCCCAGTGTCACCAGTCCCCCTCCTCTCTCCAACCGGAGGGCACTGGCGCTGCCAGGACTCACTCACAGAGCCAGTAAAACTGAAAATAATAGTCAGTGAAAAGGTGTCCCATCTGCTCGGGAGCAGTGCTGCAGTTGGCTCGGCCCTGTGAGAGAGCGAGAAAAAGAGCTTACAGAGAGGGGTAGGATGCATGCTCCTGAGGGGGGAATTGTGCCTGAATTATGTACTGGGGCAGAGAAAAATCATACCCCCGCTACCCATGTAACTGTGGAAGGCAACAGCCACGATGGAGAGGGCTGCGGAAGGCTCTCGGCACAAATGTGGCCGCTAAAGCTGCCGTGGTCCCGTTGCTCTCCTTCCGCTCAGCCCTGGACAAGAGGAGAGACAAAGCAGCTGCTGGTACTCACCGGCTGTGCTACTCTGAAGTGGTAGGTAAATTCCCGGAAAGACATCATCACGAGAGGCCAACGGTGCGTTGTTTCCTGGGGAAGAAAGTTAGAATAGCTGGGATGAGATCGGGGCTGAGCATCAGGGGATGTTCGCCCAGGCCAGGCTGGCAAGGAAATACACAACCCTGCGCCGTCGAGTGACCCTACGGCTGTCTCTGGAGGAGCACCATCGCCGAGGTCAGCAATCGAGCTGCGCTGAGAGGGGCAAGGAGGCACTCGAGGGTAAGAAGGGTCTGATGCAGGCTCCGCGCACGCAGACCTGCAAAATCCCCCTGAAGGGATTTCAATAGGATGCATTGTGGCAGCTTACAGCCTTGTCGTTTCCCCCCCCAGTCCCGGGGCCCATGCAGAGGGGTCGGATGGGATGATTTCACATGAGTGACCACATCTATCAGGTTTACAGACACCTCCCCAGAGGTTTCTGAGGGTCATCGACGTTAGCCAGCGCAGAGTACGGCTACGTTCGAGCATGAATTCCCTCCAGCAGCTCCTGCGCTGCCCTCGCCAGGCTGCTGTAGTCCCTTCCAGAGGGATGGGTGGTGTGCTGGGATGACACAACGCCTGTGGATTTTGTCCGCCATACCCTCCTCTCCTTCCCTACCTGTATGTCTGTGGCATCGGTGGAGCTGTTCCCGCTCGCAGCATCCTGGCAGGGGTCGCTGGAGACGAGGCCACAAAGGGAGACGGACACAGCGGAGGAGGAGCTGGGGTGACAAGACACAGTAAGACCCTGCTGTCTCTTCCCCAGCTCAGGCTGGAGACACCGTGGCCACGTGGCACAGCATCCAGCTGACTTCAGGGGTACCGAAACGCCTAAGACATGAGCCCTGTCCACTCACTTCATCTCCAGGGTCAGGTTGGTGTTCACGGCTGTGAGCTGGTTGACAGGGATGCGGTAGGTGAAGTTGCCAGTCCTAGGGACACAGAGAGAGCATTAGACCTCACCACAGCACGTCAGGCAGCTGTGAGATGGCCAGGATATAGGCCAAGTCTTTGTTGGGCTGAGACTTCAGAGGGGACGGCTTTCCCAGGCTAGTTCCCAAGGATGAGCTCATCACCAAATGCAATCTTCCCGCACTCGGAGCGAAGGACTCGGAGCCCCAGCTCCTCTGCCCAAGGAGCAGCGCGGGCTGCCTTGGGGTGATCGCAGAAAACGGCCCAAGGCTCCAGGAGCTGCTCATCTGCCGCTTCCCCTGGAGCTCCCGCAGCGCTGCTGCCACCCCAGTGCTGGCAGCCGGCCTCGCCTCGCTCACCTGCATGCGTCGGTGGCCGCGCAGTACTGGGACTGGATAGCCATATTGATCTCCACGATCCGGACGGAGTGCAGCACTGGGCTTGGCCCTGTGGGTGAGAGAACGGGCTAGTTAGGAACAGCAAAGGGATGGCAGCTGGCGTACCCTGAGATAGAAGGGCTGGAAGGGATGCCTGGCACCGAGACCACCTTTCCTCATCACCCTGTCGTCAGAGAGGGGGTCAGATTGCTGCGAGACTGCGCTAACACCATGGCCAGGCACGGAGAGCCAGGAGAACGGGTACCCCAGACTATGCCACTGGCTGGTCATCGACACTCCTTTCTCTCTGCTGCCAGCGTGACCGAATCTGTGCATTTCTTCCTCTAAATCTGATTTAGAAATGGCTGAGCAAGCTGAGATGAGGGTAAAAATGGACATTCCGGTACGGCAGCCTCAGAAGGGAACTAGTAACTGGCTAATACGGCCAGAAAGAGTAGGGCAGCATGGGGGAGGAAGGGCAGGGCCGGAGGTTGAATCTGGCCGCACTGGAAGAGCTGGGGGCAAAGAAGCTGCAGGATGGGGACACAGTGAGAGCTGAGCCAGACAGATGAGAGCCAGGTGGTTGAGGATACCCCAGGAGAGAACCCAGGACCAAGGTGCCGCTGCAGGGAGGGAAGAAGATAGGATCCACCTACCATCCGTGCCGGGATCCTCCGTGCGGGGCCACTCGCTCACCGGCTGCTTGATGCTGCGCTGCTGCCGGGCCTGCCCCAGCGGGGAGTTGCTGCGGGAGAGCGAGAGGTTGGAGATGTACTTGGATTTGCCCTGGATGTGGGTGAAGGGGGAGGAGGGGCTGGCATTGGGGCTGCCGAAGCTCTGAGACCTGTCAGGCGTCTTTGGCCACTTGGTGTAGGAAGTCGCTTTCCCGGTGATGCCCCTGGATTTGGCTTTGATATTTGTCACCGGCAGGAGCGAGGTCTGACTTTGGTCTGCGAAGAAAAGGGAGAGGAAGGTTGTGCTGAGAGGCAGAGAGAGGCTGGCAGCACTCCCGACCTCCGGGACCAGCGCAGAGAGAACAGCTACCAGCTCTGGGTTCGTCCTGTCCCCATGTCACCTTCCGTACTATCCCCCTGTGTGCAGCTGAGGCTTCCCAGCCTCTGTGCCCGAAGGGGCTGGTGGGATCCTCGCAGCAAAGGGAAGCTAGAGCAGGCTGTGGGGACAAAGCCGGGGCACAGCCCTGTGCTCGGGAAGGGCACGGTGCTTAAGGCAAGGCTAAGGCATGACTCCCAGGCTCTGCAGTGACTGCCTGAGGTGCTGTTCCTCCTGCAACGGCGACGATGATGGAGCAAGCGAGCTTGCAAAAGCCCTGCTTGGGCGGCCAAGAGGCAGCACACCTCCTGGCCTGTCAGAACCCTGCTCAAAGCAAACAGAGGAATGAGGTCAGACGGCAAGGTATGGCTGCTCGGGCATGCCGGCCGGCCCAGCGTAGCTTCTCATGACTTCACGCTGGCAAAGCGGGCAGCTCCGAAGACCTTCCAGCCCCCACTTACCCCTGGCAGCACGATCACGGGTGTCTGAACCATGCCACGCGGGCAGCGAAGGCTGTTCAGCCCGGCAGTGCCGCTTTGCCCCGCAGCTGCCTGCTGCAGCAGCTCTCAACCCAGGCAGCGGGCGTGGAGGAAAGCAGGCACATTTTGAAGGGCAGGCTGCACGTCCTTTTCACAACGTGCAGAGGTAAGACACGAGGTGAGACGGGGCTGGGGATACGAGGTGATTGATGCAATGGTGAGGCAGACCTCGGTGTTGTCCCAGCACCTCCTGGGTGCCTGGGCTGGTACTTTACCTGTCCGGTTAGTGGCATGAGTGGGGCTGGTCTCGGAGAGGGCAACAGAGGAGACATTGGTGGGAGCAGCAGAGCAGCACATGGAGAAACACGGTGGGCTGAAGCAGGCTAGCACGCTCTGACCAGGTAAGCCGAAGAGTAAGTCATGCGTGTCCTCTGTCACTGCAGGGCAAACAGCAGGGACACGTGGAGTAAGTCAAGGGGAGAGGCATCTAACAGGAGCAGCACCAAGTGCCCCCGGCATCCCTTCCACAAAACCAGAGCCCCAGGACCTCCCAGCATGAAGACAGCACAGTGCCAGCAAGCCCCGGGTACGGAGCAGCAGCCACGTTCATCACCCTGCACCACGACCCATCATCGCGTGCGTCTGCCAGCCCCTCTGCCCCGCTGCGACCTACCGTGGTGCGTGGGGGTCCTGCCACTGGTTCTGTCCGACGCAGCTGTGGATCGCACCATCTGCGTTTTATCAAAGTTCTGGCTCGACCTGAAATGCAGGAAAATGCGGTGAAACCCTCTACCGTGGGGGACAACGGTGTCACTTGTACGTGAAGAGAGAAGCAGCTGTAGCAGCGAGTGGGGTGACGGGGCCAGGTACATGGAGCAAGAGCGGACGTGGAAAGCGCAAGGGTGAGGAAGAGCACAGACCGGAGTGATCTGGGAAAGGAAAGGCAGGAGAGAGGCACGCAAGCCGTGAAGACAGCAAGGAGAGCTAGGAAATGCCACAGCGGATCGTGTGGCAGCCCCACGTCTGGTAGGAACGAGTCCCAGCTGGTTCAGAGGACACCAGCAACGCTCCCCCGATGCTGACTGTGGAACAGGGCGTACTCAGTGGACTTGATTTCCAACAGTGATCTCCAGGGTGGATTTATGTGCTTGGGTCTCAACGCGTTAGGCTATAACGGGCTCCAAGCACTCACCATTGCCTAAGGGAGGTGCCCCTTATCTCTCGGAGACAGACTGTTCCTCACCTTGTTTTTCAGAAATACACACAATCCCACCCAGATTCATCCCACGTAATTTCAGTTGTTTCACTGAAGCTGCTAAGATCTGAGCTGAGGACACCACAGGCATCTCCAGCGGGTAAGGCAGATGTGAAAGGGGAGGAACCGCTGCCTGGTGCTGTTTTTTCTCTCGTGTCTGCACAAGGAGCCCAGAGCAACACCACCGCCTACAGAGATACGGGATAAACCAAGGCTCTTGCCTTCACGGACTGTAGCTGCCCACTGAGCAGGAATTTTTACTGAGCTCCTAACAAAGATGTTGAAGATTTTACCTGTCCAGACCCTGCCCAGGCACAGGAGCAGGTCAGTTTTATCTGTCTCACATTTTGCTGGTCCTGTACGCATGTCTTGCCTGCCCCCTTAGCATTGCTCACGGTTTCTCAAAGATAAACGGAACTTTCACTCATTCAGCGAAATCAAAATACCACTTTGTCACCTGCAAGACTTATCTTACTACACATATTTCTTTTTCTGGTGAAAGAAGACACAAAGCCGGTCTCCCGCAGGGAATGTGGGCACCAGCCTCTGGAGCCAACCTTCATCCCAGCCAAAAACCTACCCCTATCCCTCATGTTCCTCCACTGCCTCGTCAACACTTCCCATGCATGGCTTTATCTTGCATCCCACAAGCAATTATTTTTTTCAATAGCTTCCTGTGGAACACCCTGATGTGGAGTTCTTAAAAGAACAAATCAATTGTGCCTTCCACCGCTCTCCATGCAGTGTTTCGTTCAAAGGGTGCTGATAAAAGGGAAACAGGCCCTACCTAAGGGAAGTATTTTGCAGCAGCCCCTGCAGATCCCGTTAACTGAGCTGCTTTACAGCTCTGTACCTAACGAGTAACTCAGCCAGCTTTCCCTGTGTCGGTACCTTTCCAAACATTCCCAGCAGCGATGGCTCATAAAAACAAATAATGCAGGGTTTTTTTTTCCTGTCCTCCTCTTGCGCAGTAAGCTGTCCTGTACTTGAGAGTGACCCTCCACAATAAAGCTACGCACATATGAAGAGAGGGTAGGAACATCTTTTTGGCTAATTCTTCAAAGTCTTCATTCTTTTTACATACTCCCTCCACTCCTTTCAGACTGTCTGCTCCTGCTCTACCTGTAGTATGTAATTCCTTTCTTTAGCCTTTGATTAATTGGTTCTTCAATCTCCTAATCCTAATTTCCCCTTCCTGACAGGGTCCATAATCCTTCCTCCTGGAGTCCCACTTGCTGAAGTATATTCATATCCCTTTCTTTGCTTTCAATTTTGCTTAAGATTCTTGGTCTTCTGCGGTGCAGATGGAAGAAAGAAGAGGAATTGAGAGAAGGGATGCAGCAATTAAATAACAGTATAATGAAACAGTAACATACCGTGGACATAGAGCGACCGGGACCCCAGGACCCCTGTGCCGAAAGAGGGCCAGGAGACAGGCAGTGGGCACAGCAAAAGAGCTACAGGACAGTGAAGGGAGACGGGAAGAAAAGGCAGGTCGGTAGGAGATGAGGAGGACAGCGGGGAATGAAAGAGGACATGGAAGATAATGGAAATGAAAAGACAAGAATGGGAAAATTAAAGACAAAGTGGAAACAAAATGGGTTGGATGAGAGATGTAACCAGAACAGGAGGGAGAGAAATAGGACAGGGAGAAGAGAGAGAGAAAAAGAGACTCATTATCTGGTAACGCGTGCTCCCAAAGGAGTGAAGTGTGCCAAAACTGAACGCCCAGCACAGGCTGCCTGTGTGCACGCCTGCCGGGCCGGGGCCGTTCCCCCAGTGCTCTCTCCACACTAAGGACACTGTTGGCAGAGGAAAACTCTTGCCTCGTACAGACTGGTCCAGCCCCACTGCCGTCAGTGGGACGGTGCTGTTTTAGCCCAGCTGAAGAGGCATCCAAAGAACATTCAGACCGGCCACGAGTGGATATGTGAGCAGCCAAACAACAAGGTACTTTCTTTTTCTTCTCTGTTCCTCACTTCTTGCTCCTGATAATTTAACTGACATCAGACTTGGATGTGCGGATGCCTTTGGTTGGCTTTATAGCTCGACTCACTGGAAGCGTGCTTAATAACCCCACAGCGGCTGCTTTTTGTGCTTCAGACTCCCCCTGTCACCACATCCCTCCCACAGAGCCCGGAGGTACCTACCCATCGATATCCACAAGGTCCTCCTCACTGCGCAAGCTCAGCACGTAGAGCGTGGACATGGACACCACACTGGAAAGAAAGAGAGAGGTACAGGCTGAGGTACGGGCATGGGGCAAGGGACGCGTCGCGGTACGGATCTGCTTCCGAGGGATTTCAGCCCATGAAAGAAGCCGTAGGTCCACAGCCCACGGATGGCACGGGCCAAACGGATGAGCTGGAGAGAGACAGGGGAGAAGCAGCAGCCCGGGTGCGCGGTCTCACCTGAATGCCATGATGATGACCAGGGCAATGATGGTGCCCTGCAAGAAGCGCTGGCTGATGCAGGCCTGTTCCGGGACAACCGATGGTGACTGCAAGAGAAAAACCTCAAGATCAGCTCCGGACTTCTTACTGCTCTGGTCCTCGCACAGATCTCACCCAGCCCATCCCAAGTTCTCTTCCTGCTCCCCTGCAAGCCCTGAACCCCCTCAGCACAGAAGCCGTGTAACATCTTCATTAGGCACGGACAAAAAGGAAGGAGAGATCATGGAAATGGGAGCAGACAGGGTCTCTCCCTCTGCAGCATGTGTAAGAAAACACACGAGGACCACGCAGACGACTGTTCTTAGAGAGGCCACCTTCCCCCGCAAGCGTCGCTCCTTTGGGAGCGCTCCCTTACCTTGCTGGCTACTTTGTGGGGCCTCTTTTTGTGGGGCACGCTCCCCGCACGGCTGAACTGGCTTCCCGTTTGGCTGCAAGGAGAAAGGAGGAATGGAGCTGAGCTGTGCCCGGACAGCACTCGAAGCCATTCCCAGGCGAAAATGTGATGCTCTGGTAAGGGAGAAATCTCTGTGTGGCATGACAGTCACAAACCCTTGTCACTTCGTCTGCTCGGGGGTAGGTGCAGGGCTGGGCCATTGCCCAGAGAGCCTGAATTCTGCTCCAAAACCTGCATAAGCTGACCAAGGTCAGTATGATGATTTTGGAAGCATGAGAAACTCTTTGCCCTGAGAAAGCCGCTCACTTACTGTAGGGAAACGTGGAGACAATTTCATACTGGGGTTTTTTGGGCTGGTCTAAGAGCAGGCTGTTGGTATGTGTATGCCAGACCTGTCTCAGCTCCTTGAATCTACCCCAGGCCAAATGACAACTGCCAACACCCCAACACTCCTCCCCATCTCCCCTTTCCCAAACCGAGCTGTCACTCAGGGCTGCCTGGGCTCAAGAGGAGACATCCCTTCTGGCTCCCGTGCCCTCAGTATGCCCGTACCTGAATGCCCCAGAGCTCACGGTTGACTTCATGCTGTCCAGCCGCTTGAGCTTGGCCAGCTTGTGACTCCACCTCTCCAGCTCATCGATGCGGGTCTCCAGGTTGTCTGTCAGTTTGCACAGCTCCTTCACGGCTCCCACGTTCTCCATGAAGATGCGCTCCTGCCAGGGAACAGGTCGGCAGTCTGAGTGGCCTGGCGCGTGGAGGCACTCCTGCAGATCCCATGGATCTGGCTGCCCTGACTGCTCTCCCATGCCCTGCCCCAGGGAAAAGGCTACATAACACCCAGCTCTGGGGGTAGGGAATCATCCAACATGGCACATCTAGATCTCTACAGCCCCTGGGTGCAAGAACAAGAGATATCCTCTTCAGACCCAAGGAAAACAATAAACGTTGGTGCAAAATCCCTGAGGTCTCCTGCTGGTGCTAATCCGGAGAGTGTGTCCTCAGTCACAAAGGACAGACACAAAGTCCCTTGGTCAAATCACGTGAGCAATGCTCCCCGTGTACCCCCTCCCCAGCCCTCTGTCTCTTGCTCTACAGTGCAAGCCGCTGGTGTTATTCTGCAGTGTTATCCAACAGACAGTTGATCCAGACCGATGGAGAGCCCAAATCCAGAAGCCTCTGGAGAGCAACCTTCCTCCTGCAGCCCTTCTGGTAAAGGCATTCCAGCACAAGCATCTCCCTCAGCACAAGCATCTCCCTCCAGCACAACTGCAGCCGCATCCCATGCACTGCTGCCGGCACCGTCGTGTCACCCCTGCCCCTTATCCACCCTCGGGCTCTGCCACTCCGCTTCCCCATACAGAGCTCCCTGAGGCAAAACATCTCACTGGTGGGCCGGTCCAGCACTACACTCAGGAGGATCTTGGACACCATGGATAATTTGTACGAGCAGGCAGATGCCTCTTTGGAGGGCTCAGCTAGAGCAGACCATGCAGCTTGCTGTGACAGGCTGTTCTGCAGCACGCACCAGCTCCTGTTGGAGGGCTGATGCTGAGCTGCGGCCCGTGAAGGAGGGCTGTATGCAGAAACAAAGGACAGCAATGGCCGGGCCCCACGCAGATGGGACAGAAAAGGTCACGTTCACAGCTACTGCTAGCTGGTGATGTAACCGCAGGGATCTAGGCTTCCACAAAGGAGAAACGAGGCACTAAGGTCGGTCCTGGCCATTCCTACTCTGGACAGAGTGATGCAGGAGAGAGCTGGCAGCTTTGCGAGGCTGTCCCCTCGATGTATGCTACGGGAGGCTGTCCCCTCGATGCCCAGAGCAGCAAACAGGCTGCCACAGGTTACGGAGAGGTCAGGCAGCCAGGTGCTCTGGGTTATCTTGACATAACCACCTTATCTTATCTAGAAAGGAGAGATTATGACTAAGAGCCTCCCTACAGGAGGCTGCCAACAAGGAGCCCTTCCTGAGGAAGACGCTGCCAACTTTCACCGACACCAGGCTAGTTCCTCCCTGCTGATGTCTGCCGTCCACCCAGGGCCGCTCCTGACATCTGAAAGACCAGCCAGGTCTGAAACTCATATGGGTGGTGTTGGCCTAGAAACATTTCCCCAGGCATCACAATTTCCCTCTTCCATTTTCAGCTCTGCAACTCCCTCGAGCCAGGTTCAACAGCCTCCCCTCCTGCCCCTTCGGGCTGCCACCGACCTTGTTCACCACGAGGAAGTTCTCAAGGGTCTTCCCATTGGAAAAGACCAGGTCCCCGGTGTCCTTCACAGCTTCAGGGAGGATCTCCTTTACCTCCTGAGCAATGACGCCTGTGTGGAAACAGCACAGTGGGTCAAGGTGGTCCGGGCAGGGCTCCTCCTGCCACAGCTCTTTCTCTGGCCCATGCTGTCGTTGGCAGGAACCCTGTTCGCTGGGGACGACACAAGGGCTGTTGTCCCCTCACCCCAGCCTGGCAGAGCTCGTTGGAGGCCCCGTGGCCTGGGCAGCCCATACGGGCTCAGCACCAGAAGAGCAGAGGCTGTTCAGACAAGGCTGGTTCCCGGATTACGTGGACGGGGTTATTTGCATCACCCCGCCGTAGGGTGTAGCTGTACCCCTGGGGAGAGGTGGGTACTTGGAAAAGCCTTATATCACAGAAGCCCTACAAGCCGCCTGTGGGAAGTGCCATCTTCTCTCCCGCTCACTAAAGAGGGAATTTCATTAGATGCCTAAACTTCAGGTGGTGAGAAGCCCCCCGCCTCTCCTATCCCGTGGCTGGGGGGGCTGCCCCAGGGCAGAGCTGGGTACGGCCGCCAGGAAAGGCAGGGCAGCGCCGCTCGGCACCATGAACAAAACGCCGCTGTAGGTTGCGGGACGCGAGGTCCAGCGCTGCCGACGCACGCGGGTCACCGTGGTGTGACGCAGGGCCCGTACCGGTCTCAGAGGTGTTGTCAATGCCCACCGTGGCCGCGAACTCGGGCTTGTAGTTGTAGTGTACTAGCCGCATACGGGAGATCCTCTTCAGCTGCTCTGTGGTGTCCACCTGGGACAAAACAGACACATGCAACTCCTAAGCGGGGCGTTGCTTCTTAAGTTCCCGTGACTCTGACCCCAAGCAGCAAAACCCACTGTGGCTCATGGTAATACATTTGTGAGACAGCACTTTGTGAGACAGCCCTGAACCCTGCTCAGACCAGCCATGGGGACAAACAGCATTTGCACTGGGGTTCATCTCCAGTTCTTGTCACTGGACGAGTTCCTTGGGCAGTGAAGCCAGGAGAAGACTGAGTCCCACTGCACAACCAGGCACAGGGCAGTTCTCATAAATATGAGACATGATTGTAGCCAGCTTTTCTGGACAGGCACACCCAGCTGAGACGACTTCAGAGCAGAGCTGAGCTTCTCACCCAGGCTCTGGCAAGCCCCAGTGTGCTATCTGATATACTCACCTGTTTCCAGGTTTGGAACTTCTGCTTTTGCTAGTTCTGGCTAACAGTGGAAGAGTCAATATGCCCTAAGAAATGGTGGACAGGCTGTGTTTGGGACAGACAGACTTCTAAGGCACTTTCCCATCTGGTCAGGAGCTCAGGCTGCCCATAAGGACTATGTCAAAATCAGCAGCTGAAACAGGCTCACAAGGACACTCACGCTTTCTGCGGTGCCTCTTCAGACCCCTGATCACCCCAAACCTAGCCCGGTTTGCCTGGCTCTTACCTCCTGGATGTCCTCCTTCACTCGGACGTCTGAAGGGTGCATCAGCGAACCCATGACCTTCACATTCCCATGGACCACGAGGGCTTCATCGGGGCGGTCTGTGTTGATGCCAACCCGGCCGTGGTGAAATACAGTATCAGGGAGCTGCGCCCGCTGCCAGAGCACATCGCTGTCACTCTCAAACTGGCCAGGGTTGGAGGCCTGCGGAGAGACAGGAAAGTGGGGACTGAAAAGCAGTAGCAAAACCAGGGAGAGAAACGCTGCAGCGCTGCCGGGCAGAGGCACTCGGAGATGAAGGCAGAGCGAGGGTGTCAGGAGAGCCCCACAGACCCGTCCCTCTGTGCACGTTTGTGCTGGGTTTGGCTGGGGTAGAGTTAATTTTCTTCATAGTAGCTGGTATGGGGCTATGTTTTGGATTTGTGCTGAAAACAGTGTTGATAATTCAGGGCTGTTTTCGTTATTACTGAGCAGTGCTTACACAGAGTCAGGGCCTTTTCTGCCTCTCACCCCACCCCACCAGCGAGGAGGCTGGGGGTGCACAAGGAGTTGGGAGGGGACACAGCCGGGACAGCTGACCCCGACTGCCCAAAGGGATATTCCAGACCATAGGACGTCATGCTCAGCATATAAAGCTGGGGGAAGAAGAAGGAAGGGGGGGATGTTGGGAGTGATGGCGTTTGTCTTCCCAAGTAACCGTTACGCGTGATGGAGCCCTGCTTCCCTGGAGATGGCTGAACACCTGCCTGCCCATGGGAAGTGGTAAATGAATTCCTGGTTTTGCTTTGCTTGCGTGCGCGGCTTTTGCTTTCCCTATTAAACTGTCCTTATCTGAACTCACAAGTTTTCTCACTTTTACCTTTCTGATTCTCTCCCCCATCCCAGCTGGGGGGAGTGAGCGAGTGGCTGTGTGGGGCTTAGTTGCCGGCTGGGGTTAAACCACGACAACGTTGCAGAGGGACCGTATAGCAGGAGAGGCCGTGGGCAACAGATGGACATCAGAGAGTCCCAAGCTGCTGTGGTGGCCTGGACAGTGCCAGGCACCCTACTGCAGCAGTGTGCCCTCCCCATTCGTGTGCGTGCGAAACAGCTATGAAACAAAGCTTGGCAGAAGCAGAAGCACCCTGATGGCACAGCGGCGTCCTTGCTCCGCAGAAGGGAAACGGGGACAGGGAAGATCTCAGCTGAAACTGGAGGACGTTCATCCAGGTACCCTGAGAAGTGGGAGGGGGGGGGGCTTTTGGGATGAACGGTCCAGGTCACGAGATCCTGGCACGGGTGCCCTCGCCAGCCCGCAGCACATTGAATTACAGCCCTAGGAAGACCTCGACGCTGAGCTGCGGCAGCCCCAGCCTCGCAGGAGAGACAGCAGGGAGCTGGAGAGACAGGCAGGGCAGAGCCAGCAGAGGACAAGCGAGGCCACGGAGGTGCGAGACAGAGCTTCGCAGCAGCACAAGGCAAAGTAGCAGGGAGCCGCTGCCAGCCCTGGGAACAGATCCCAGCCCGCCCTTACAGCAGAGGAAGCCTTGGCATTCATCTGCTGGCCCTGTCTAAGCCTCTCGCTGCAGGAACCAAGGCTATGCCTGCTCTGCTCCTCTCCCTAAAGGAAGGAATATCCTTGCTTTCTTGAGCTGTCTGTTATCTCAGCTATCAGAGCTGTTCCAACAATCCCAACCAGAACCACGCAGGACGGCAGGAGTCCAGGTGACAAGGCTGTTGCTCCTGAGTCCCAAATCCCGGGGTTCTGCCCTGTGTCCCACTCGCAGGTTGAGACGGGGCAGCCCAGGCTGCCTGCAGTTCCCTGCAGTTCTGCGCCGGGCACCCTGGGGGCTGCATAATTCATTGTGAACTTCTTGTCTGCAGACTCTGAGGTCCCTCTGTTTGTGTTCTATACCCTGCCTTCATGTCCCGCAGCTGAGTGCTCTAACAGAGCTCCAGGAAAGTCTGAGGACGGTGCCTATCTCTTCCCGCTCCTCTGCATTCCCATTTGAGTGCTGCTGCCAAACCCCTGTTTGCCGAAACCAGGACACACGTGCAAAAGGTGCTGCCCTGGGAAGGCACCCAATCTTCCTGCACCTATAGGCCTTCTCCCTGCTGCAGAGTCCCAACAACACTGTTCCCTCACTCCCAACAGCTCTACCCCAGACACTGGTCCAACCTTGGGAGGAATGGGATGCCTTCCTTATCCTGCAACAGGTTCTTGCATGCTCTGAGGCTGCTCTGACTAAAAAGGTGTGGAAAGGCTAGAGCCAGAACCCAGGCATGGACAGGGATAGCTACAAGCAAGGCAGGGAGAGTTTGGTGAAGGTGGGAAAGGGAAAACACTGAAAAGCGAGAGGAAGGTAGGAAGATCACCCAGGACATCCAGCACAGGACTCTGGGGCACCTGCAGAGGCTGAAGGAGGAGAGAGGGACTTACTCTGACGATGATGCGCTCAGAGATGTGGGCTGCGAGCGTGTAGTTCTGGTTCTGCGCGTGCGCCTGCAAGGCTACCACGAGCATGAAATACCTGCCAAGAGGGGAGAGAGGTCAGGGTGCCATCCCTGCACCGGGAACTGCCGAGTCTGCTTCCCCTCTGGAGGCCGAGGCCCCAAGCTGTCATGGTGGGCTTGGCACATCCCCTCTCCTTGTGCTGCGGGGCGCAGGCGCTGTCCCCAACCCCTCACAGAGTCGGGGAGACCCTTCTTGGGGCCACAGCGGACACCTCCTTTCCTCCACACAGGCAAAGACGGCCAATTCAGGACGTGTCCCCCATTTCCCCCCTCCCTCCAGCCACCCTCCCCAACCCGGGGACTGGCACATCCCCAGGCCTTGAGTGCCCAGAACGGCTTGGAGAAGGCATCTGTGCTTCTCACCTCTGGTCTGGGTTGGGTTTGCCTTTCTTCCGCATGTTGTTGGCTGTGGTCTCGCTGAAGTGCAGCCGCCCCACGGTGACCTTGGTGACCTGCTCTGGAGGGAGGTTGACCCTGGGGAAGGGAAAACAGAGGAGCGAGTGAGGACACCGCTGGAGAGGAGGTTCTTTGGGGAATGGCCATCTCCTGGCCTGCTCCACCAAGGCAGGTCTATAAACTGGGCACAGAGCAGAGTGGGGAATGTAAAGAGAGGAAAACTTTGCTGTGGGAAACGGAGGACAAAACTGGAGAGTGTGGCACCCACAGTACTATCCTGAGACCTCCAACTCAGCCCCCTTCCCCAGCCCCTTCTGCTATTGCTTATTCCCCAGTAGCACTTCCCCGACACGAACGTCCCCCAGGCAATACTCACGTCACGGGGTTGAAGGGCCGTTTGCTGCGGTCAGACTGCGACTGCTCTATATTGATCGACTGGTTCAAGGCCTCTAGCTGGAGAGAAAGATTTGGGGGTGTGACAAAGAGCGGAAAGCCGAGACCTTCCCCTTCCCACCTCCTCCTCCCCGGCACAAGGCCATTTGTCTGCCCAGCCCTCCTACGACTCAGTACAACTGACGTGCAACACCCAACCTGAGTGTGCTCGTTGTCCAAGCATGGGTGTCTCCCTTGGCAGGGGAGCAGTTGAAGGTGAAAGGATCTTCCCAAAGTGTCTATATACCTCTGGAGTCAAAGGTGAGCGAGAGGCAGCCCTGAAGACACCCAGGCAGCGACTGAGTCCATCTTAGGACTCATATTTCAACATCTGCCTTGTTCTGACCTTCAGCACTCTCCTACACACTCCCCTACAACCTAGCACATGAAGACGTGGTGTTGCCTGATCCCAGCCGGCTGCCAAGCACCCCTTCTCCCTGCTGGATTCGCTGCTGGCCCTTAGCTCCCGCTTGCCTTCACTCCGTGCAGCTTCAGGTAGAAGCACTCTAAGGGTTTCAGGCCCTCGGGGGTCTTCACATACTTGGGATCTCCAAGCATGCCGATGTAGACCGTGACCTGGAAGTGATTCTTCTTCTGGCACACAAAGGCGTCGTCACCCACTGAGAAGTTGAACCCTTTGTCAGCATCTACGCGGTACGTGAGCATCGGGCTGTGGAAAAGGCAGCAGGCGTTAGAGCAGAGCCCTGTGCACGCCACGAGAGGCTTACGCTTGTCGGGGGACGGATGAGCCACACACCCAGAAGCGGAGGTAACGAGGGGTCCGTATGGCACGGTACACGGCCGCATCCCGGGGTGCGGATGCACGTGAAACCACCCCACAGGGGACAGCTCACCTCCACATCCCACCACACATGAACAGCGACGTGTCGATGAGCGGTCCCACCTCGCCGCAGACTGTGAAGGCCACCTCTACTCACACATACAGCCACAAAATAATCCCGCGGCACAGCAGGAGTGTGGGAGGGGAAGGAGGGTTGTGTTGGGGCAGAAGACGACAGCCTCTGATGCTGTCCCTCCCGCCCTGCACTGACGCTGCTCTCGGCTGCTCGCAGGGCTGATCGGCACAGGCAGGCACTGCCTGACACGAACCCAACACCTTGCCTAAGCCCAGGCAGCAACTCATCCTGCTGGGCAGGGATGAGAGTTCAGAGAAGGTCCGTATCTCCTTGAAGCTGCAAGCTTTGCTTTAGGTGGGTCTTCAACTGGAAAGGAATATGGTTGCCGTGACTAGGATTTGATGAGGATGCTGGGGCAACCACCCCTCTATATGCTATGCTATAGTACTTTATACTACAAACATAGTATAGTATGAGCCACAACACAACAGGCTAGCCTCTGCTTTCTGAGTGCTGCTCCTAAAAAGTGCAGCTGCTTAGCCCTGGCTTGACACCCACTGGAGATACCAAGCTCCACAGCCTGCCCAAAGCCTGGAGCAGACCCCTTAATGGTGCTCACTGGGAGAAGCAGCTCAGGCTGACCTGGGCGGGGGTCCCACACCTCCTTCCCGACGTCGCCTGCGCTGGCCCTGCTACCAGGCGGTACCGCCTGCATGCCGGATTCCTGCCGAAATCACAACCACCTGCTCCGGCTGCTGCGAAAAGCTTCCAGCTCCCAGCGGGCACGTCCAGAGGAGGAGGAGGAGGAGGGGAGGAGGAGGAGGAGGGGGCCCTGGCTGCCCGATGAACACACACCAGCTGGGGAGGTTTAATCTACATCTCCTTAATGGGCTGGTTACCATGGGAATGAGGGAAATATGTGGCCTTTGCAGCAAGTCCCCTTTCTCTCACCATCCAAAAAGCCAGACCTGGGCTGGTGGGCCCCCGGAGCGCTGCCCGCCCTACGCGGGGGGAAGGAGATGCCTCTCATCCTGCCTCCCCATCAAGCAGTTCTAGCAGAACACCAAAATCCCATTGTTTTTAATTAAAAGAACTATGGATGAGGTAAAGGGGAGCTCAGCCTAGCCTTTGAGATCAGGCTTAAAAATTATGGAGCGCTCTTCCACAAAAGCAAACCGCTTCTGACTTCCACCTCCAGTTCTTAACACAGACAGACAGACAGATACTGCCCAGAGCAATGGGAGGGGAGGTGGACAGACTGACAGCGATGGATGAGGCAGACCTCAGCAGCCTCTGGGAAGCAGGAGATATGGAAAGGTCACTCTTGCTCTCCCGGTGTCCCTTCCTTTCTTCTGGGAAGAAAGCCATTCTCCCCCCACACACACTTGAGGGGTGAATGTGGATGAAACCCACGGGTGTTTCCAGGCAGCCGTGAATAATGCTGGGATGGCCGTGAGCAACTACTACTCATTTCTTGCACCCGAGGGACCTGGGGCTGCCATGCCGTGCCCCGAACACAAACCAGACGGTGGGAGCAGAGCACTACCTTAGCCCAGAAGCACGAGAGGAATTCCCCTCTGCTCTCGCCCTCCTCCCAGCCTCAGCCCCGAATTCTCCGTCCGGCTCTTCTTGATGGGGAACCGTGGCTTGGGCTGGCCTGAGCACCCTCCGCGCTCACCCCAGTGGTGCCGGAGCCCTCCCGACTGCTTTCACCAAGACTCGCCTCTGCCTGCTGAGCTGCCTCCGTCTGCCCAGGACCCCTCAGCATCCACCACTTGCCCCACTGGTTTTTAATAGAGAGAGCAGAGGAGCGGGAGGGACTGACTGAACTTCCAAACCACGGATGCTTCCAAAACATGCTCTGGTTAATGTCACTCAAACTGACGGCTGCTAAACACACGTGTTGAGAGAGGGGAGACAGTCAGGCTCCCCTTCCTCTGTCTTCTAGAAATGCCTGGTCCCTCCAGAGTTCCCTTCTCAGAGGCTCCTTTTCTCTGAGTTTTCCCGACGGCTGTGGCCGGTGCATCCCCCAAAGCAGGATCCCTGCACTGGAGTAGATCAGAGGCAAGAAGCTGCTTTCCAGGTATGAGAGAAGCCATGGATCTCCCCAGCCCTCTGCCTTCAGCCCATCACCTCTGGCCGAGCCAAGGAGCCGCTCTCAGCTTTCCCCGCACTGCAGACAGCGCGCAGGGCGGTGTATCCCCTGGATCTCCTGTTCCAGTGCTTTTGCACTCTCACGTTGTAAATCCTACCTGAAAGAAGCAGCAAACCCACTCCCCTACTGCCGTGTGGCGCAAGAACATCACCGCCTGCGGCACCGTAAGGATGCTAGTGACACGTATATAAAAAAAAAACCAAACCATCCTCCCCTTCATCTTAACCCACAGGGACCTTGGAGTCCCCACCACCCTGCCCTGGAGCCCGTCCTCGGGCAGCCGGCTGGCAGCGTGCCCCTCCTGAGACATGCTCTCTGCATGGGCAGCTGCCCTCAACGGGGCGGTAGGAGAAGGAAGGGCAGGCAGCCCCGAGGTAGAAGCGGTTCCTGGGATTAGGGATGACACCGGCCCGCCGACAAGTCAACGGCCTGGGGGCAGCTAAAGCCACGCTGGCTTTTCCCAGGGAGAGTGCAGGAGGCAGAGGGCAAAGTGTCAGGAATAAAAGGTCTGGGGTCAAACGGATTATTTTAGCCAAAATGCTCCCCCCTGACAAAAGCAGATTAAGGCAGGACTTAGAAGGCCAGGATCAGAGGAGAGGAGGTTTCTCCCAATCCGAGTGAGGGTGAGAGGTTACAAACTCCCCGCAGCCACGTCTGGCATCCACACTTAAGAGGAGCAGGGAGCACCCTCGCCCTCCACATTAAAGTGCAAAGCAAAGGGAAAGGCACTGCAAGGAGAAACGTGTCTCTGATGAAAAGGGAACTGTATTGGGATCTGTGGCCGAGAGCAGGATTGCCAGAGGGATGCTCACATGCCTCAATTGTTTCCTCTCTGGAAGAAAAATCTCCCCCATTTCTCTCCTCCTTCCTTCCAGGTTCCCCAATACCTCAGCCACTCCTAAGACATAACGTCTGGAGACCCCCTAATTCAAGGACCACTCACTAATTCCATGCAGTCCCTGCTTTGTTTCTCTTCCAGGATACAAACACCAGGATGGAGGAACCTACCGTTGAGCCGCGTGACGCTGCCGTCTCACCCAGTCCACATGAGACGGCACAACCCCACCAGTACATCCCCGGCTCAGCACCGTACGTGGCCCCGTCAGCTGCCTGAGATACACTCGCAGCATGAGAGAGTGAGACCTCGGTGATCCATCACCACGGGATTCGCCAAGCTGGCCAACAGGGCCAACGCACTGCGTTCACTGAACCCAAACCACATCCAGCAGGACTGGACCACGTCACACTGGTCTCCATCCCCTTGGTGACATCCAGGATCTGCAGCACGGCCAGGTTTGGTGCTGTTTATAAGGACACTTCTTCCAAACGAGGAGTGCAAGCCTGAAAGCTCAGGTTTAGCCCGCAGAACCTGAGCTTCAGGGGGGAGCACACGGAGAGCACCAGTTTGCTTGATGGGAAGGGAACGGCACCAGCCCAGTTCCCAGGGTCAGAGCAGCGAGGCTCTGGCCTCAGCATGGAAATGTTCCTGTTGAGCGCTGCACAAGCCTTCGCCAGCTGCCTTACCTCAGCCTGTAAACAAATGGGGAGAGGGAGGAGGGAGCCTGCTGGCATTTATCAAAGCGCGCTGTCAGGGAGATGAATTACTCCTGCTCCCAGGAGTAAATTAGTGAACTGCCTGGTTCCAGGCCTCTTCGGCACCGCTGCTGGAAACCAGCTAACCCTTTTGAAGGTTCAGTGAGTCTAAAACCACAAAACCAGTGCAAAAGGCCAAGAAGAAATATATTATCAATAAAACTAATCCAGAGACTTTGGTCTCCTTCAACCAACACAGATTCCTCAGCCCACATAAGCAAAGCCTAAGACACAAGCCCAGCAAGCCAAGACACAGATTTCCAGGCACCTCCACTCGAATCCATGCAGCAACCTTTCCTTCCTTTCCTCCATTTCCTTAATCCAGCCTACTTGTAGGAAGTCTGCGTCAAAACTAAATCCACGTAGTTCATACGAGCCCGGCTCCCCTTTGCTCTTCGCCTGGCAGAGGGCTGCTGCAGGGCTGCTCCACTTCTCCACGCCTGCCTGGGGACGGGGAATCTCTTGCCATTCATACAATAAAATTCACTGTACAGGTCTCTTAGAAGGCAGAAAAAGCTACTTAGGAACTACAGAATTAGTTCCGATCCCCGCTATGCTGTCCCCATCTCATCAAGCCATGGTAACGGCTGAGAAGGAGCCTGGCTCCAAGATACAGCCCAGAACAGCAGAAAAAAGAGAAATGGTTGAAGGGCCCCTACTCTGTAGCTTTCTGCCAGGAAAATGAGTGAACGGAGATGAGATTTTCCACATATTCACAGACACAAGATACAAATACGATCTGATGTGACAGCTACACTCACTGCATAAGAAGAGAGAGCTGCTAAATGGGCTTGAACAGTGCTGATGCAAGCTGGAACAAACTCTCACAGGGGTGTTGATCATCACAAACCATAGCAGAAAACTCTTCTGAGGAACAAAAAACTGTCAGCGATGGTTACTAGTGGACTCGATGATCTTAAGGGTCTTTTCCAGCCTAAATGATTCTATACTAAAGGACCTAATTTTGTGTGTGCTAGAGGAGGAGAACATGGAATACCATTTAATTGTATTTTTTGCCCTGTAAGATTATACTTAGCATGGAATGTTACACATAAATCCAGAGGGACAAGCATAAACTATTCTGTATAGGTTCCAAAATATATTAAATAAAGTACTGACAAAGCAATTATTCCACTAACCCAACAGAAAGTGTCATGCCTAGATGCAGAAGCAGAGCTGGATCTCTCCTGTCCCGCAGTAACCACTGGCCTGGCTTTCTCTGAGGCAGAACGGGAGAAAGCACTACAAAGCTGAAAAATTCCCCTCCGTGGAGGCTGCGAGCGCTTGCCCTGCTTAGTGGAAATGCTACAGGCTGGATGCAGGTTCCTTTTCCTTGCAACAGAGCCGGGTGGACCTGCAGAGACGGCTTTTGAGAAGTCAATCTTCTGCACCCTCCAGGGCACGGAGCTGCTCTTTGTGTGCAGCAATCGCTATCAAAACACTGACAAGCTCTTGACTACCATGCTGGGGTAAGAACCTGAACAGCTTCCTACCGTCTCCCCTCCTTAACCTACCTTCCTGGTCTCTTTTCTTAAGAACAAGAGTAGGAAAAATCAGATGATTCAAATTGCTGGGGCTGTGACTAGGTTGTGGGCACCTGGATCACAGGGGAAAAAAAAATATGTTCCCTCTAGGGGCGGGAAATTCTAACAGCACACATAAACTAGGGGACAGCTTCCAGCAGAAAGCAGACGGGGAATGGCTGGTCATTGCTTCATGATCTCCGAGGAAACTAAATTGTGGAAATACTCATGGATCTCGAAGAGACACAGATGCCTGCTCATTTGCTGAGTACACCCAAAAGGCAGAAAGGAAGGAGAAGACTCCTGCCTGCTAAAACATGAAGCAGTCAACCTAAAAAATGCCATTATAGAAGAAGGAAGGGAAGATCGATCTTTTAGTGTTTCTCGTAGATCTATTCTGGCACAGTGCTGTACCAGGAGAACTAAGCGATCTTCCATTTAGAAAGAGATGTAGGTTCAGCTGGCACAGGCTCTCCTAGAGCTACCTGGCCTCGAACCCACCGCAAAGGAGGAAGACTCCACTGAGGTAGCGTGTAACTAAAAAGGAATCGATCAACCCTTGACCTTAACCCTTAATTCTGGTCAAATCCAGCGCCACAACAAACTGCACGTGGCTTCCTAAAATCTACATGAAGTCAGTCAAAAGGAATTTATTCATTACACAACGGGATGATGACCTAAATGCCACAAAACTAGGTTTGCTCTGGCTTTCGCCCTAAATCCTAAAAGCAGGTATTAGGCAAGTGATCCCAAGCACAGATCCAAAGAACACGGCAGAGCAGGGCTGCGTTTGCAGAGGGTCAAAGCTGTGGTTTGCGGCACTCCAGCAACTTCTCTGGGCCCAGCAGAAAAAATTGTGTAGTTTGCCAGTCTGCCTGTATGATAGCGGGGTGCACGGCACATCTCTGGAACAGGGACATCTGCAAACGGTCCGTGACAAGCTGAAAGAATTGTGACGTGTTTCAGATGAGAAACCGTTTACCCAGCGCAGGTAAACAGTGAGATGGAAGGAAAAGGGGGACTCATTATGTCAAAGAGAAAAGCGAGGCCGTGCGAAAGGTCTGCTCCTACGATGCGCAGAGCTCTTTGGACCCTGCTGACTACACAAGGTGCATTTGTGCTTCTGCCACAGAGTGAAAGCCCTGCGGAGATTGATGGTGGAAGAGAGGCCACTCCGGGGACCGACAGGCTGTGACCAAGCATTGCCCGAGTTAGAGAAGAGGGGTTCGCTTCTCCTGGCACCTCCACTTCTCAGAAGCCCTTTGACACGGGGCAGAGATACTGAGGCTCACAGCTGGAGGCAGTACTGGCAGAAAACCAGAGTCTGGGAGAAGCAAGAACAGCAGCAAAAGCCAAAGGTGGCTTTGTCAGGTAGGAAAATGGCAGCGTCACAACTGCGCAGTGACGCCCAGGCCCTGGTTGAAAACCAAACAATAGAGATGACGTGTCCGGACAGCGCTCAGAGGAGGTGGGAGCTGAATGCAAACACTGCTCCGTGCGGGAAAGCAGGAATTGGGGACCGTGGCCTGTGCACGCTCAGCGAGAGATGGTCAGCTTCCCCCGTCCCCCCGGTCTACAGAAAAGCCAACTGATGGTGGAGAGCAGGGGCAGGGCTGCAGGACTGGACTTTGGAGCTGCTCACAAGTTCCCAGAAGTAGTTGATATTCCACCTGAAGGTGGGAGATGCTTCCTTTATGGAAACAGTTTAGTAAAACAGAAGTAATCACCTCCCCAAATTACCCCTCTCCTGCTGTGGTTGGGGAAACAGCCATAAACACAATCTTTGCAAACGACAGCACGTCACCAAAGTCATAACCAACTCCAACAGCCGCTTCTCCGCAGGGGAACAACCCATAGCATGCCCCAGTCACCACCAGGCCTGCATTAAAGATGGTACAAGGACTAGGGCTGGCTGAGCAGGAGATCCGTGTGCAGGAGGGCTGGGGCTTGCAGCGGCAGCTTCCCGGCACATCACAGATCCTACTCTGCCTCCACGACTGGCCTTGCCCGGGGTCCTTGGCTCCCATCCTGAGCACCATCCAGGCAAGGTGTGATAATCGTCTTGGGTTATTTGGTATCACAGACAACAGAGCACCCCCTCCTCCGTGTCCCCCGAGAGGACCCCTACCAGCCACTGGCTGTGCAGAAAGAGGAGGAGGGGAAACGGGGGGGGGGGGGGGTTCGTTTGCTCGGCGAGCGGTTCCTGGAACCCAGCCTGCTGCTTGCCAGCTCTCTGTCACCTCCAAGGAATGCAGGGAGGATCCAGAGCGGTTTCCTCCTGAGCACTCCTCTTTCCCTAAGCAGCTTTGTCCATGCACTGCCTCCACCCTCCTCTGCCCCAGCCTCTCCTTCCAGCTCCCAGCCCCACGCAGCCCCCCCAGCCCCCCTTCCCACCCAGCCGCTCTCTGCTCCCCCATCTGCCTCGGCCACCCCAGCTTTCCTGCCCACCCACTCCCCTTGCCTCTCTGCCACCTCGCTGCCCCTCCTGGCTTCCCAGCTTTCCTCAACCCTTTCCCTCTTCCTTTCTTTTTCTCCTCCTTTCCTCCTCTGCCCATCAACCACTCCCACTCCTCCTCCTCGGGCTCCTTTCTATGCTGCTCTCGAGCTGCGCCGAAGTGGCTGTAGATGACCTCCAGTCATCCATGCTATGCATTGTCTAGGAAATCGTAATACTTATTTTAAAATAATCCTGGACCTTGGCAAGCCTGGGCAGGAGGAAAGGGCGCTGCTGGTCCAAACCATGCTCAGGGCAAGGCTGTATTTGCCAATACAACGCGCCACGGCCGACCAAGGTCTGAGCGGCTGCTGAACTGCCACCAAAGCTCCTGAACTGCCTTCTGCCGGCTCCTACCGAGCCAGCCCCATTTCTTAATCCTCCATCAACCCTGCACGAGTGCCGAGAAGTAACTTTCCCAATGGCAAAAGGTACAGCGGAGAGAGTATCTCCACCACAGCGCAAGCCAGCAGACATCGGCAGGTGATAGGAGAGGACAAGGGGGAGCCCGGGACAATCCTTGTCCCACCTTTGAGTACGATGTCCCCAACCCCAGTCCCTCGCCACCGCTACGCAAAAGGTGAACCTGACTTTCTCCAAGGGTGGATGAATTACTCACAGTTCTTTGTAGTTGGCGTCATACAGAGTTGCCCACTTGTTCTGTTGGTGCGGCTGCCACTTTATAGACTGGTAGTTGGGATCCAAGTAGGAGCCATTCAAGCTGTCGTTATCTTGAATCAGGCCTGCGGTGAGGAGAAAATACCTGTTTCAGTCACTCCGGCAGAGTGCCCAGCTGGGTTAAGAGCGCAAGGAAGCGACCGGCATTGCCTGCGCGGCCAGCCTGAAGCTTGCCTCCTGACTGCCAGGGCACCGCCACGGGCACGAGATCTGGGCCAGGATAAACTCACCGCCCTGCTCTCCTCCTGGGGGTCAAGCCGGGGTGAACCCCACCGGTTGGCACCCTGCAGTGCCCACGCACCCTCCTCCCAAGCACCCTGGCCCAGCGGGGTGCCCGGGCTGGCAGCAGGGGTTTGCATGCTGGGGGTATTAAGGGGAGGGGGACGGGGTGGGAGGGGGACAAAAACCACATACCTGGTGAGAGCGCTCCCGGCTGATGCCAGGGAGGCGTTTGGACTCTGTCAGGGTTGAGTGGCACGGACCCCATACCTGGCTCCTGCTTTATCAGCCCGTTGAGCATCTGTGCATTGAGGGTGTTGGGGGGTGACTCGGAGTGTTTCCGCTTCTTGGCAGGGTGCACCGGGAGGCTGCGGAGACCCGCGGGAAAGCAAAGGCTGAGCAGGAAAACAAGAGGTGGGAAGGTAACAGCCCCACAGCCCGTGACCAGGAAAAAGCTGGGATCTCAGATAAAAACCAAAACCTTCGTGCAAGGAGCCACAGGCTCTTCCAGCGCTACCACCACCTTCGCCCACCAGGCTCTGCCCACCCACCCTGTGACTGCCAAGCTCTGTGCCAGCCCTGCACTGAGCCACATCTTTGCTTTCCTCTTGTCTGTCCCCACCACCCACCTCCGAGCCATGCACCGCAAACCCCTGCCCCACACTTTGGGTCATCTCCACCTCCGATGCCTCCCCAGCTCGCTCCCATAGAACCAGGGCACGCTCCTTCCCTTGCAATCCAACCCAGTAACTTTGCTCGTGCATTCTGCAAGCCTCCAGCTCCCGTTCCCTCCTCCCCCCTTCCCCAAATCACACAAATAACGCTGAAAAGCCCCGGCGCCCTGAGGCCTTACTCTGCTCCGTGTTGCTGGAGTAGCTGGTGCAGCATCTGCGACTGCTGGGCATGGTGGAGGTCGGCAGGCGCCATGCCTTGCCCGATGCCGTACGGCGGCATCAGGGGCTCAGCCTTCATGTACATGTCCCGCTGCAGGCTGGGGTAGTGAGGGTTGTGCTGCTGCTGGTGCGGGTGAGGGGGGGGCGGCGGGGGACCCTGAAGGTGGGGGGGTGGAGGTGGAGGCGGCGGAGGAGGGTGCTCTAGGCGAGAAGGGGGAGTCATGTGGCACATGTTTTCGGGGGTCATGGTCCGGAGGAGGTGAGGATCTTGCAAGAGAGAAAGAGTAATAGCTGTTAGCCCAGCAGGTAGGGCCACGCACTGTGTGTCCTAAGCCCAGGTCCAGCACAGGCACAGCACTCCTCTCCCCCTGAAGCATCCTAGTCCCGCTTATCTTCATGAACCCATCCCTCCCTGCCTCTTCTGCCTAGCCTCAGCACGGCTGTGTCCCCTCAGCCACCCCATCTGCCTTGCAACGGCCACCTTGCCCTGCACTGACTTCTCCTCCCAGGTTCCTCAATGGCCCCAGCATCCCACAGACACCTCCAGGCTTCCCCAGCCTGAGAACCAGAGCCGTGCTTCCTTTCTCATGTCAGCAGCCTCGGCTGTCGTCAACTTCAGACCCAGTCTGTCCAAGTGGGATCTACAGAGCAAGGACACAGCAGGGTCCTGGCCGGCCAGCTGATAAAGGGACACGCAACACTACGAAACCAGATGTCTCGTACCGTACATCTTCTGAGAAGAGGTGAGACTGGAAGGGGTAAGCACAAAGGAAGCAGGCAAGGCCCGGCATCTTGAAGCTCAAAGAACCAAAACTCAAAGGGCAACCAGGTCCGCAGGCTGAGAGACAACAGGGAAGATCCCCACAAACATTCCTGATATTTGCTAAACCTCGGTATCTCGCGTGGACGCTCTACAGTGAAAGCATGTCTTTAGGAATTCCCAGGCAGCTTTTGTGTTAGCTTTGCATTTCCCTTCAAACAGAAAAATCCATCAACCCCAATATTCCGGTAGCACCAAGGGACCGCATGGACCAAGAAAGCACAGATGGGGGCAAAGGTGCAACAGTCAGCAACAGCATCTGAAGCCTGCGCCTGGAAAGGCAGAGCTGGAGAGAAAGCACCTGAATTTTGCCTGATTTTACTGATTTTGGGCATGGCCCAAGGAAAGTGCCCAGCAATATGCTCTTGTGGCAAAGACAACCCACTTCACGATGCCAGAGCTTCTCATAGCTGTGGGCCACAACACCCTGCCAAGAAACCACGCTCTCACCCACTGACAGAGCCTTGAGAAGCCAAGGGTGGGATTCGTCCCCCAGAGCACTGCTCAGCTGAGAGCTCGGGGTCCCAGCTCGCTGCGTTGCCTGTCTCCTCCATAGTCCCAGCAGAGAGATGTCCCAAGGATGCCCACACCCAGAGGCACCAAAGGCGGCTTGTCGCTGTGTTAGAGCACTACCGCGCAAGGACACTCGCTGTGCTCTTCTCCAACGAGAGCAGAGACAGGCACGGGAACAACTCGAGAAGAGACAACTGAATGACCTGAACACCTCCAGCTCATCAGCACCAGCAGTGAGGACTTCTGTGGGGGCACTTGCCTGTTTTTTTTAAATTTAAACCAGAAGGAGACTTTGATCTCTAAATTTAAATAAACAAAAAGAGACATTCAAATGTGATCCTACCTTTCTCCTCCTCTATTTGGAATTGGATACTAAAGCCAGGCCATGATTAGGGTCAATTTGACTATATCACCATCAAAAGAAATGCTTGGTGTGTGGAGGGGCATGCAAATCCATCCTCCTTTCTGCAGCTGCGGGGGCCTCCAGCTAGCCATAAGCTCAAGGCACAGCGATGCCAGCGCTCAGCTGAGGGCTTTAACTAGAACCAAAACATTTTTGGAGGCTAAGAGCAAAAAGTAAAGCGTGTAAAGTAAAGCCACATGGTTGAATCTCACCCAACGTGCCTCGAGAATGACTAGAAATTAGCGATTTGACCAAAGGGAGTAATAGGAATAATTTTACTAAAGAAAAACACCCGCGTCGGGTGAGAAAGTGTGCTGGCAAGACTTGAACAGGCTCAGCGCTCATCTCAGATGGAGCAGGACATGATTTCTGTCTTCTCTGAACATACAAGTGTTTGTATGACACTGCCTACAGCACTGAAGGACTGGTCACGCTAGTGACCACACCGGTGAAGTTTCAACACCGCTCTCAGAACTCAGCCATAACGACAGGATTAAGTGCCTGCTCAAACTGTCTGGGACGAGGGAGCGTTGGCATCATTTCAGCAGCTTATTTTTATGTTTTAACGCACCCTAAAAAAGAGTGAGCTTGTGCCGTGAGCAAGTGGAAGGCAAAGATCCGAGTATGATGAATTGCAACGATCTCTTAGGCCAGCTTCTCTATCCTCACTGCAGAAGCTGTAAAGAGGAGAAGGAAACTGTAAAGAGAAGAAACTTTTCACCTGGAACACACTTCTTTAGCAAAATCAAACCCTTCCACAGCTAGATGCTGCAAGTGAAGAAACGCAGTGAAAAAACAGAGGAAAACTAAAAAAATGATCACCAACTTTAGCGCAAGACACATGAGAAATGAGCTGACAAAGACTGCGAGCAGATCTATGCAAGAAAAATCCGTACAGAGAAAAATCTCATTACTCAAGATTTTACATGTGAGAGCAACTCTTCAGAACAGGGCACGCTGAAGATGTCATGCTGAGAAAAATATGACCTGAAAGAATTTACAAATTTTCCCATGAAAATCTCCCAGGAAAACATGAGTGAACATCCTGCATGTAGATGAGTGGGAATGTGAGGCATTAACAGGCAGCTCCCGGAGAAGCGGGTAACAGAAGCCTCGTGTGGAAGCTCAACGTTTCTCATGCATGGAAGTCCTTCCCTCCCATCCTAGCATTAAAACAGAAGATCTCGATACCATTCCAAAAGCCCGTGCTTGCTTTTGACAGCATGGTCCTTTAAACAACAGCAAAAAGATCAGCTAAACTCACGTTACCCTCCCGAGACCACCTCAGAATCCAGTGCACCAAATCGGTGCCGACAAAGCACGCTCAAACAAGTTCGGCCAAAACCTGGTTGCAACCCAGGTGCTGATGCCCAGCTGAAGAAGAAGAGAGCTGAAGAGTTCCAGAGAAACTGGAACTGAAAGGCCCAGGCAGTGACAAAACGTGCAGCTGAGCCACTGCCTCAGAACAGGAGCCCTTTGCTGGGTTTCCCTGCCTGCGGGAAACACACCGCCTGGTCCCCAGCCCTAAAAACCAAGCCTCCATCCACCTTTTCTTCAACGGGACAAAGCTCATCTGCTTTCACAGCCTTTGCCTAACGGCTGGAGGCGTGTCTGCAGTAGCCTGCACGTTCACATGTCCCCACAGGGTACCAAGAAGTGAGCAGAATGCAGAAATGAGGGACTGACTCCTAGGGCATTTGGCCCTGGGGTATAAGGGAACCAAGGGCTGGGAAGGGACAGGGACTTTGCAGGCGTTTTAAGTGCAAGACAAAGCTTCTTTGCACCCCACCGTGGACATCTGACTAAGCTAAGCACCAGCAAACTGCAGGAGGGAGAAAACACATCCAGGGACGGGCCAAGCCTGTTACGGACTACGGGGACACGGCGGGGGATAGCAGGGAAGGTATCTGCTGGGTCTTTGCCAGGCTGCTCCCCTAAGCAGGTGCCACCAGCTAGCCTTGAGCCAGACACTGGGCTGGATGGACTTTGGTCTCAGAACAACCACAATTAGCGGTTGACTAATGAGGCCAAAGCACTTGACCAGGAATTGGAAAACTCCTCCCGTTGCAAGGTCTGGGAAAGGGAAATGTATTTACGCTGAGCCCTCCGACTGAAGGCTGCCAGGGCAGGGCCGCTTCCACCCATTCACCCATTCTGCTCCCCTCAAAGGCTTTCTGCTACCCACCAAGATCTCTCAGTCCTCTTTTCCAGCACACGTCGAACCGGATTCCTCTGCCCATGCTCACAGGCAGGGTCCTGCTCCCCGGCCAGCCTGCCTTCTGGAGCTGTCTCAGGGACAGCCTCGCCAAGCACTAGGGCTCCAGAGAGGAGGGGAGGTCTCCATCCTCAGGAGTCTGGAGATCAGGACCAAAAAGCAGCCTTGCTTTCACGCAATGGCCGGGGCTGACAGGTGACATCCCTGGGACAGAGTATCTCTCTGCTTTTCAGCCGGGTAGTGATGGTACCGGGCACGACATCCCCCTTACCCAGCTCTGCTCCTGCCATCCTGACAAGCCCTCAACTTCTACCTGCATAACTTGGAGCAAAGACTAGCACGACTCAACAACGCAACCGTCCGGGCAGCTTTGGCACCACTCAGCCCAGCTGACGGATACAGCTTCCAACAGCCTCAGAACAACTCTCGGAGACCCAGCCTGCACAGAAGGACAGCCGCTTCAGGGCCGGGAGAGGAGCCTCGCGTCCTCCCCTGCGAAACACTGCAAGAAATGCGTCTTTACAACACCTTAAGTAAACGTCCTGACCCTGCAGCATGGTCAGCCTTGGCACTGGCGGCTCAGGTACAAGCTGGGAGACCTTGTGCAGCTTTCAAGGGACAACCCATGCACGAGGGTCCGAGAACATGCCCTCACAGCAGACACTGCATCTTCACCGTGTCCACAGCACATGGCAATTTCCACAGGCTTCTAACCAGGGTGGGGACAGGGGCTGAGGCATTTGCCGAACGCAGGACTCGTGCTTTGTGCTCCCAGCTCCAGGGAAAAACCAGGTCTGGGAGTCTGAGCCTTCCCTCGTGAGGCAGGAGCTGCTTTGCGGGTGCTCCCCGGGGCCTCCTCTCCTCCCTAAGCAGAGGTGCTGCTGCTCTGCCAGCACGTCAAAGCAGCTCTCCCCATGGTGAGCAACCCGGCCTCTTTGTTATATTTAAGGAAGGGCCAGGAGGAATTCCAGGGATTTTTTTTTAGCAAGATAAACAGAACTCTTGACCTCTTCCATCAAAAAAAAAAAAAAAAAAAAAAAAAGAGCAGGCGCTGTTCCTGGTGGGGACTGGGCTGGAGCCTGGGGAAGAGGGTGCTGCTGCTGAGGGGGAAGGGAGACCAGAAGCAACCTTCCTTCCTCACCAAGGAGTTTCTTCCACCAAAGAGCAGTGAAGGTCACCAGAGGAACCAAATAACACTCGGTGGCTTCCCCAGGAGGGCCTGGCAGTGACCCTGCCTGCACCCGGGGGGACCCAGCTCTCTCTGCCCTTTGCAGGGGGTAGCACAAGACCCCCAGGATCAGCTGGCCCCACTGGAGGGGAGGGAAGGGCTGGGAAGGAACTTACTGCTGAACGGCGGGTTCATTTCTGTCTCCCCGAGCCGGGCTCCATTTCAGGGACGCGCTCACACTCCTTGCCTTTCGTTCACCCGAGGCGGAGGGCAGGACAAGGAGGCTCGCAGGCTCCACATCCCACCCTGCCCGGGGACAAGCCACACTGCCGATTTCTCCCCGTGTAAGTGGATTCCCACCTTGCCTTCTCTCCCGTTCCCTCTCTCGCTCGCTCTCCCCCCGTGCAAAGACTAGCAGCAGAACAATAGGCGAAAGTCTAGGGATATTTACTAACTGATAATCTCCCCACGTATTGCAGCCGCCTGTTTTCTCCCGTCTGATAAAGATTTCAGAGCCAACCACTTTCACAGAACAAAGAGGGGGAGGGTGTCGGGTTTGGGGTTTGGATTATTATTATTATTTCCCACCCTCCACCTCTCTTTTAAGCACTTACCATTCACCTGCTGAGGGGAGTAGGCTTCTGATCCAGAGTCCGGGGGAGAGTCAGGTAAAGTGCTGCAGAGCAACGGGGAAAGAGAAGGGAAGGTCATTTTAAACCAGCTTCCAGCACAACCGATAGGTCCAGTTTGATTAAAGCACCCTCCAGGCTCCGGTCGGAAATCCCCGACACCCCGAGCGTGTCCAGCTGACGAGCTCGGGACTGCCATAGCTGTCACTGCCACCCCGCTCCCCACAGTGGCTCCCCGGACCTCAGGAGCAGGGACAGACATTTTGTTGACCCGGCCAACGAGACCTCCAGTTCAAAGAAGCCAAACAGAAATCTACCCGTTGCCCAGAGAAAGACTGTGTGCTTCACCAGGGCTAAACGGGAGGCTCTGGAGGAGCTGGGCTGGGACCTGGGATCTGATGCACAAAAGCGAAGGCTGGGAAGCCCCCGGGATGGATTCTGCCTTGTGACCTGTACGAACCTGAGCACCACCAAAGCTGCTGGCTCTATCACCCTGGCTCTACTCCAGCATCACCAGGAGCAGGATTTGGCCCTGACTGCGAAATGCAACCAAATAAAAAGGGGGAGCTCTCAGCTGCCTTCTCCGGCACATCCTCGGCTCGGGGACGGCAGGACTGAGGACCAGCCCTGTTGTGTGCGGTGGCAGCACAGATGCGCTGCAGGGAGCCGGTTACCTCCTGCATCCTTCCTTATTTCACCTTGAGCCAGCACAGACTCCAGGCAGCTGGGCTCTTCAGCCATTTCCAACGCACCTCCTTGGAAATTCATTTGAATGCATTTTTCTTTTTTCTTTTCGCAGCCCCTCCTCAACACGCATCCCACTGCAACAGAAGCTTGGGCCTCACACATCTTCAGGCCAGGGTAAAATTTCCACCACCCTGGTGCACAAGCAAAGGACTTGCCTGTCTCAGACACTGATTCTTCGCTAGCGACGTCTTGGAGATCAAAAGTTGAGGCCCTGCTCCCAGCTAGACTGAGCCGTGGTCACTGCAAGCCAAAGCTGCAGCAGAGATGGGGAGGGAGATGGTGACTCTCGTGGCTGGAGCAGTCGTGGCCCACGCTCTAGAGAAAGGCTGACTTCACCTCAGCGTTTGTAGCATGCTCTGTCCTGTGGAGATCTTTGGCAGGGAGATATCTTGTCTGCCCATTCATATCCGCTCCGTTGCCGGTGACACACAGCCTCAGCAAGCCCCAGCAGGTTTCAGCAGCCCGGTACCTCGGCAAAGTCTGCTCCATCTAAGACAAACATGGCTGTTTTCCTCCCCATCTCCTGACACCTCGTTCCTCATCGCAAGCGGATTTTCAATGGAGATCCTTTTCCATTCCCCTATCTTATACCATCAGCTTCGTGGCTGCAAAATAATCCCAGACAAACCAGTACTTCTTGGACGAAAGCTGGCCAAAAAGCAAATGAAGCCCTGAGGGCTGCGGGGAGGAAAGGTGCAGTACACCACGCACACGCCTCTCCGAAACTCTGCTCCTGACGGCACCCACAACTACAGCTGCAAACCAGGACACCCACCAGCACGTTCCTGCACCAGAGGAGCCCAAGACCCCGTAAATGGCTTCTCCATGGTTAAGTGGTACACAGCAGTAGCTGGAGAGGGATGAGGTAGGGTAACCCCAACAAAGAGCCCTCACCATACTTCCCTCATCCTCCACCCTCACTTGTAGCACCTTTCCACCTCTCCCCTCCTATGCTTGGTCTGGAGCATCTACCACCAGCCTTATTTCCAGGCTCTTTGCCACAGCAGCCATGACTTCCTACTATATTTCCTATGAATTTATCAGGATTTGTGCCTCAGGAAGCCAAGTTCTGGCCAATAACAAAAGGACCCAGGACAACTCAGGGAATCCTGGAGGCTGGAAAAGGCCTTGCAGCAGAAAGGTGGACACTGCAGAATTCACACAGGGAGGAAGCGTGGATGTGCCCAGTCCAAGGGAAGGGTTTGTTGGTATCTGACATGTGAGACATTGCTCCTCCGGGAAAAGCCTAGTACAACGGGGAAGGGTCATTCGGGGATGCTGAAGAAATGCTGCCATCAAAGCTGACCCAGTTCATCTACATCCAAACCAAGGTCTCCACCTCTAAGAGGAAGCTACGATCCTTACTCATGACCTCTCACATCCTGGAGAATGCCAGATGAATGCAGAAGAAAGGGACACGACTAGGCATCACGTCATGCTTTTGGGCACGGTTCCCCCTAAGCTGCGTGTAGCCTTCTGTGTACGCAGCAAGGGAGAACTCCCCGGTCTAGGAATAAAATAAGGGCAGATCTTGTGTTTAGCTTGTCTCCTTCTGGAAGATCTTTCCAAGTTCATCCAAAAGGCCAAAGTTATCCCAACGGAGCTGCATTACAGCTGAATCATTGGTTGAGCGTGCTGGAGGCTTCCAAAGCTGGGAATCGCCATGCCGTACTTGCTGGCAACACTAGAGGGCACAAGGCAGAGGGAGAAAAGCCAGACAGGGGCTTGCCGAGATGAGCAGTCCTGGAGCCATCCTTGTCCTTTACATCCACCATCTCCACTGGAGAAGGCACAGAGATTGGCCGTGCAGAGAGCGCATCAGGGCCACCCATCACCTGCGCTACAGAGACAGGTTGGACCACGGCACAGCTCCTCGTGGTACGACTATTGCCAACCACCAAGGCCTCCCGCTGACGAATATGCTGCTGCACACTTTGATTTTCATCTGTCCAGCTTCAGATCATCTTCTTGTTTCACTCTCCTATGACCAGGGGAGAGCAGCATGGACCAGAGAGGTGCATGCGGATGAAGAGACCAGACATGTTCTTCCCTTTGGGTCTCCAGACAGTAAAGCTTTACGCATGCCAGCTCCTATCCCAGACACCACTGTAGGGCCATACCCTCTCAGCGTGCCATGCCTGCCAAAGTGCTCTCTACTGACATGGTCTCTGTCTGGCCCCTTTGGCCACTGCAGATGGCAGCTGCCATGTCGCTGCGCTCTCCTAGCCTGCCAAGGTCGTTCCCTTCCTGTCTGTTCCGGGCAAGGCCATTCCAGAGAGCAGGAACCACAACTTTTCTCCTCCCAGGACTAACTGTCCAGTTGAGTCCATCAGCAATACTAAAACCCGGTCATCCTCTTCCCCTTCACCAGGTCTCCATCCAGACCTCGTTGCAAAGGAGTACAAATCCAGCTCAGATGTCATCTTTTTCTTCTCTTGAGTGGAGTATCTACAACATCAGGCCAAGAGAAGTACATCTCTCTGCCCAATTTAGTTAACGTCTTCCCCTGGGATAGTCACAGGAACATCCTGGAGACTGAATTTTGTCTTGTTCAAATTTATTCTGTCTCTCTTCCTTCTTAAAAAAAAATACAATGCTACAATATTCTCCCATCACACACTTGCAGATGTGCAGCATAGATATCCTGGCCACCCAGAGCTAACGGCTCTACCACCACCTGCAGACATGGGGGATGTTACTGATCCTCCGTAACTCAATGCATACAGACAAGATCTACCAACCAACCTTTCAGAAAACTTCAGGACCTACACTTGTAAGAAAGCATCTCTCTGTGAAGCAAGGGCTTAATACAGACTGACGCTACCAGCAGTTAAGGCACTGTGGGACAAAAATAAACCAACCCTCCAGGCCCCACCAGCCTGGAAGAGCACTTGGCCCACCATTTGCCCTTGTTCTGCCACCCCAACCCCACTTACCCAGGTGCGTAGGAGGCCTTGGGCTCCGATTTGATTGGAGGGACCACGTTGTTTAGGCAGTGGCCACCAAGGTAGCCCTTGGGCACCACCATGCCATTGTTGTTATTGCAGTTGAGGTGAGCACCGTAGCCGGCTCCACATGGGTTGGCCAGAAGAGGACCATGCCGGATTGGAATCTGGCTGCCCGGGGGAGGAAGGTGGAGGGAACCGCTGGAAGCGGGGTTGGTCACATTGGCGATGGAGCTGGCAAGAGGCGCGTTGATGGTGGTTGAGCTGGAGGGCTGGGGGTGTGCATAGCTGGCTGAAGCAGGGATGTCAGGGAAACAGCTGAGAGAGAGAGAAGGGGACAACCTCAGCAGAAGGACAGGTAGACGGTACTTTCTGCCCACCCCTCCCCTCCCCAGCCACGTAGCAATGGGGACGGGAGCCACTCAGGCGCCCTGGGACGCCCAGAAAACAGCAAAGCAGGCAGCATTGTGGTGGCAGCAGCAGGAGCGTACAGGGAGGCAGGTCAGTCCCCTGGGTTGGTGGGACTGATGCAATCCCAAGGGTGCAAAATCCACCCGTGGAGCTGTAAAGGCCACAAGTGCCCAGGACACCAACCTCAAAGCTTGTGAAGATGGCAGGAGACAGCAGGATCTGCTCGCTGTGCTTCAGCTTACAGACTAGCACAGGGAAGCCACTTTGTCACGTCAGCCCCAAAGATCCTGCTCCCACCCTGCGGCCCAGATCACCTCGGCTACTCTCCAGGTCTGCTCCCCCCCTCTTTGCCAATGTCGGCGCACACAGGGAGACCCTTCCCTTCTCCACACTCCTGTTGTGCCGGGGATTTAATCTTTCATGCTGAGCTCCTAGCGCTTGCTTTCCCATTGCTCAAATTAAGGAAAAGTCTTTTGCGGTGCCCTCGGGAGGGGAAAGAGAGGGGACAGAAGAGACTGGGGAAATTCAAAGGCAAGAAGGCAGGAAGAGGCAGGAGGAAGAACTGGAAATGAGTAAGGGAGCAAAGAGCAATAAAGGAGGACTCTAGGGGGGACAGAGGCGCAGCCGGGGTGCACAGTGATTTCTAAATGATTCCTCGAATTGCAGGGCTGGAAATTGCTCAACGTCTCTCCACCGAAAACAACAGTGAACACTGCTCCTGCTGCGGAGCAAGGGAAGCACTTACATATCTGGTGAGTCCTCCTTGCTGATGTACTCTTCCAGGATGCTAGTGTCGATGTTAGATGGTTCCAGAGCTCCATTAATGTCGTGGCCTGCGAGGGGAGAGGAGGTAGGAGCATGAGCCATGAGAAGGACACGAAAGGCCCTTCCTTCGCAGGGCAGAAACACCACCAGACCTTTGCAGAGTCAAGAAACTGATCTGAGAAGATCGGCAGACCCTTCAGTTTGAGGACTGCCCTCTGTCCATACCCATCTGCATCCCAGCGTAAAACCAGACAGAGATAAGGGCGCGTGGGACAAGCCAGGGTGGTGACACCGCCTGGGAAGCTGGACACACAGTTGGGGTTTGTCTACAGCAATTTGCAAGCCAGGCTCTGGCCGTGGGACACACGGGCTTCCCGGGGCCAGGCTCGGGACACGTGGGAGAAGGGAGATCATGGGGTCAGGCTTGAGCTATGCAAGACACATGGCTCCAGAGAGCACGAGAGCCAGGTCTTGCCCAACCAGCACCACCAGCTTGGCGCTGATGTGGCCTGCAACAGCTTTGTCAGCAAAGCTGCAAGAGCCGCCGGCCTCCCCGGGGCTGATGGAGGGGCTCCCCTTTGCAGGCCACAGGAGAGAGCAATCCCTGCAGAGGCAGGGCTGTGGGCTCAGGGGGTGCTTTGGGAAACCAGCTTTTGGGTGCTGGTTTCCTTCCCTTTGGACCCTTGCCTCCACTTTGCAGAACACGCTGGAATTTCTCCGCTGCTGCCATGACAGCTCTGGATCAGCTCCCGACTCCGCAGGAGCCCTCATCCCTCTCCTCTCCTACACGGGCAAGCGCTGGACTTCCCTCTCCTTTCTCCCGGAGGGCTCCTCCTCCCCTCCCCTGTTCTAGGGAAGCTGGGCCGGGTTTTGTTGACAGAAAGTGCTTTCTTTATCTGTCTCTCTGAAGTGGGAGTCTGCAGCCCTCTGGGGTCGGTGCCAGCCCTCGGTGCCAAAGACACTGCCAAGAAAGTGGAAGAGAAGGCCCGACTCCCCCCACCTCCCCGAGCTCAGATAACGAAGACGGCCCTTCTTGAAAGACCCCACGGCTCCACATTAAAGCACGGGCGTCCCTTGCCCAGGAGAAGACCCTGATCCCCGCCTTCCCCCCGCAGACCATGCGCCGGGGAAAGGTCAGCCGCTGAACCGCAAAACCCAGAACGGGGGGTTTCAGCCCACCCCCGGCCAATTGCGGCTCTCCCCTCTGCAAATCCCTTTCATACCAAGACAAGCAAATCGGCAGAAATAAATCCAGCTAGGAATTCCGCCAAACGGACAGGGTGTGTGTGCGCGGACGGAGGGATCTCTCCCTTAGTAACCCTGGCTAGAGGGGAAAAAACCTGGGTAGCCGTTCACTTGCGAGACACCTAACCCTTTGCGCACCCCGCGCCTCCGCGGCAGAGCCCGGGGACTTAGGGGAGAAGGTGGTGATGCTCTCCCACACGAACTCTTGCTGCGAAAGGATGCATCTGGAGCAGGGACACGCGATGCTGCTGCCAGGCTAGCATCGTGGCGAGAAGAGGACAGGGCAGGCAGAGCCTACAAGGTCCCGAGCTGTGCCAGCACTTCGCTTATATAGTTGCAGACCCCAGGTCAGCACAGGAGTAACTCCTTTGTGACAGCCACATCCTCTCCTGAAGTTGCAGCGATGCGGTAGCGACCATGCCGTCGTCCTGCTTCGAGTTAGGGTTGACTGGAAGAGCTCACCGATGGCCAGCACCACGGGTGCTTGTGTCCCTCGCTCATCCTTGAAGACCTCTGCTATAGCTTGCTCCCGACACTTCACCACACGTAGCTCTACCGGGGCATCTCTCCTACCACTCCTCGGCCACTGTGACCCCTTAACACCGGCTGAAACCCTTCTGCCCGGGGGTGAGCACTCCCCGCTCTCCGCTGCCTCGCTCTTGGCCAAAGAGACCGCGCTATAAATCACACGCTGTGTTTGGCAAACGTCCACCACAAAAGCTATCAGAAAACTTGTCTTCGTCCCAAGTTCCAGGGGTTGGGACCCAGGTTCAAAGAAGCAGAAAAGGCACTTTACCAATTTTGCTGCCTTTCCACAAGCTACTGAGCCTGTCCAAGAAAAGTCTGACCCCAGCGGGTTTCCCTCACACCTCCAAACTCCAGGAGCTTCTCCGTGCTAGGAGGGGAGCCCAGGACCTATCCAGAAAGGACCCAAGGCCCTCAACAGACAGCGGTGTGCTGGGCTTTCCTATTTCTTTGCTACTTTGTCTTAAAAGTCACCTTCAGGAGCCCTCAGCTGAGACCCAGGCGAAGGGGGAGATAAGCACCGTGACGTGAGAGGTGCGTCAGCTATGTTGCTGCGGAGTTGAGACGTGATAACAGCCGTGGCGGGGTCCGGCTGCGCATGTGTCATGGGAAGGGGCTGCCCACTAAAAATAAAGGACTTTCCTCCGCCTGGGGACAGAGGCACTTGCGCCAGCTAGGATGAAACGGGGATGTCAGGGCAGCGGGTCTCGCTAGCAAACCTGCACAAGGAACGCCCCACCGCCCATAGCTTCCATGCGGGCCGGGCTCTTACCAAAAGCCAGCTTAGGTGATTAATTAAAAGCTAATACTTCTCCATAGAGTCACGAGCTCCTAATGACACTAACAACACTCCCTCCCCCTCCAAAGTGGGGATTAGAAGGAAGCAGGAAGCCACCGAGGAGGGACTCTGGGAAGCTCAACACCCACACGGCTCCGCACGAGACGGACTCGCACATCTCCTCGTCCCAGCAAAAGAGAGACGGAGGAGCCCAGGGAAGCTCTGAGCTCCCCCACGCTGCCGGCGTTCGCCCTCTCACTGTGGGAACAACGGCAGCAATCCCCACGTAGCATCTCCTGTCTACCGCCCTGCCTCTGCAGCAGTGCCCGTTCCGAAGAGTACGCGAGAGCTCTTGTCACCTGTAACCCCTTTAATGTCCCCGAAACTCAGCAGGATGAATTCTGCCTTCCATCCCAGAGCAGCAAGCCGGGAGAGGTGCCACGGGCACCCGCAGAGCTGCCCGAAGAGCACCGTCTTGTGAACCAGCTTATTAGTGCTCTCTGCGCGCAATGAACATCCCAGGGCAGGAGGGTACCAGGACCAAGTAATTCAGCCACTTCTAACACGCTGACCTCCCTGTACAGACATGGAGACTCCCCAGGGCAAACTCTTCCAGGACAACCTTCTATTTCACAACTCCTTCAGTCGGTGTTGCTGCAAAGAAACTCCCAAACCTGCCAGGTCCCTACGTCCTGTCCTCCTCTTGGCCCCTGCATTGCCACCCCGCTCTCACACCATGTCACCCCTCCGCCTGCTCCGCTTTCTAACCCTTCCCTTGCAAAAGGGTTGAGGAGATCCCCAAAAAGTAACCTTTGCCTGAAGAACAAGAAGATGTGAAACCCGCAGCACCCTCCTCGTGAGCAGAGCCGGGCAAGCAGAGGCCCCCGTACGTGTGAGAATGTCAGGAATCCCAATGTTTGGACTGGTTTTCTCTGCCTTCCCCAAACCTCCAAACACGCTCGACATCCAAACGGAGGTGCTTCCCGCACCACCGTCTCCTCCCTACCCCTGCTCCGACGGCGTGGGTCTGCCAGCTCATCCCTCCTGGTGGCATCCTCTCGGCTCAAGAACTTGCTCCCCGTCCCGTTTTTCAGTTGCTCCGCCGCATCCCACTTCCCATCAGAGATGGGCAGGCGGCCACGGGGCCCTGAAAGAGTTAACGGCGTCTGGCCCCCGTGAGTCGTCATATTTACAGGTCTCAGAGATTAAAACCAGAATTTACCTCGAGTGATAGGCTGATAAGTTTATGGTATTTCTATTTATAACAGTCCCTCCCCCACCTATTCTTGCTCTGTTGCCTGTCTCCTAATCACCCGTAATCCTGCCTGGGTCACCTGGGGGTGGGAGGAAGGGAGAGAGCTGAAGAACTTCATCCTGGGATCCGCTAACAAGAACCAGATGTAGGAACTTGGGAGATGACAATGAGGTCAACTGTTTTCAGGGGCTGGGGAACATCAGCGAAGGGTGGGAGGACACCAGCGAGGAGGAAGAGGGAGAAGAGGCTGTGCCAAGCCCAGAGGCTCCCCGTGGCACTGAAGCCACGTACCGGAGGGCAAAGTTTTGTTCTGGGTTTCAGGGACCCACTGGGGGTTTGCAGGCTTGAATTACAAATGAAGCACCGCGCTCCGACCCGAGCGCCGTGAAAGGCAGCAAGAAGAGGACCGCGATTAAGACAAATGAAAAGCCACGGACCCTGGTAAACCTGCCCGCCGCACATTTCCATTCCCTGCCATCTCAGCCCTGCCTGGTTCCCAAAACAGACAGGTACAAGCGACGGCCTCCACCACGGGCTGCTCTGCAAGTCCGGCTGTTTCTCCAAAACACTTGCCTGAAGTGCGGCAGACGTCACCGGCTGTAGTGCTGCCCCGTGTTCACTTCAGACGGGACAAGGAGCGCTCCAGCGGCATCGCGGCAGCCAAGCCTCCTGCCCCGTTGCCAGCACGGCCGGGCCGGGAGCAAGCGTTTGGGGTCCCAGGGCTTTGGAGGAGCGCTGCTGTGCTGCCTTCGAATCGAGCGACGCGCTGGGCAGCGCCCGGCGTGCAGCACAGCCAGGAGAAGCAGCAGCCTGCAGGAGACAGCGGCACCGGCCCTTTGCTTTGAAGTCCTTGACCTACAGACGGGCCAGATCCGTTACCCCGCTGCGTGCAAACCTTCACCCGAAACCCGGTGCGAAGGGCACGTGGCTCGCTCACGTCCATAGCAGGCCAGGGAGCCGTCAGACGCAGCGCAGCGGAGAGAGGAGGCTCGCGGACACGGTGCTGGTGGTACCAGCATGGCTGGAGCATGCTGGAGAGCCCATAGCTTTTGGGACGGTCCTTCAGCTGGTCACTGCAACCAGCAAAGCACATCTGCCTGCCCAAGGACCTCCGCTTGGTGCCCTCCCTACACGAAGCACATTAGGGCAGGGTGCTTTTGGGGAAACCGAGGCACAGAGCACCCTGGTGACAAAACCACTGCTGAACGGGGAGGCAATAACAAAATCTCCAGTGGGCGCACAGTGGAAGAGGACCAGGAGACCCCAGGAGCTCCTGGCTGCTGGTCCCACACGGCAAGGTGCAGCATTCCCTCTCCCAGCACCTCTCCAGCACGCACTGGAGCGGGTGCCAAACGCTGGTGGGATACATAGGTGAGCAGGACACATGCAGCCAGCCTCAGCAAACACTGCCGGGCATGAAGGCCCACCAGCCGTTACCCGGTATGGCACGGCATTATCCGCGAAGCTCAGCAGCGGCATGCCACGCCGGGGCAGCCGGTGCCGCAGCGAGGTGCAGAGCCCCAGTGCAGCCCAGAGCGCGTTCCTGTGGCCGTGCACGAGGGGTTGTGCAATCGGCAGGCCGGGCTGCCGCATCGGCACATTCCCGGGGCCTCGCGCTGCTCAGCACCCCCCTCCTGCTTCCACCCCTGTTTATCCTTCGGTCCTGGCGGATTGGCTGCCGGCCTGGCCGCGAGCACGAGGAATCCATGCCATGGCTGGCTAACCAAACACCGCCTAAGCCCGGGGAGCTGCAGGGCTGGCGCTCGGCTTCAGACCCACCTCCCCATCAGCAGGAGCCCGGCTGGCTCTGCCACGAAGGGCGAAGCCTGAAGAGCATCCAGTGTGACAGCCCTGCTCCGCTCCGGCTGGGGATGGCATCCCTCCCGTGCCTGCCCTGCCTGGAGTGGGACACGGCGAGGGGCCACGACAAAATCCTGTCCCTGCCCAGAGACCTGGGCTACGCATCGGCCAGCTGGGGAGAGCCAGCCCTGGGGACACAGCTGCTTGCTTTAAGGGACAGCGGGATGATCTCCCCATCGCTCCACGTGCCCAACCCTGGGCTGCCCAGAGGGCACAGAGGGCTGGAAACATCCCCTCTGGCGGGAGGGACGGCGACCCCGCAGCCCCTGCCTCCCTCCAGATACCAGCCCAGCATTCCTCCTTAATTAATGCTCTTTATTACCTGACTGTAACGATAACCAGTCCCTCCCAGCAGAAGTGGCTCCTGTAACCCGAGTGGGACATCAAGCCAGATCACTCCCCCATCTGCCCCAAAGCGCTCTCGGGACCACCCCAGAGCGAAGCCCCGGCTCCCCGAGGCACTGCAATGAGCCCCCAGGCCCCCTCCCTGAACCGTGGCGTGGTTCCTCCATGGGGCGAGCCCCTCCTCACGCCAACCCCTCTATCGTCTTCCTTCGGCCCCCCTCCAGGACAGCCCGCTGGGGTCTGCACGGGCTGCCAGCGGGGCAAACTTTTACGTGGCGTCAATGCATGCAACTGCTTGACTTCAGGGGCCTTCACTTGATCTGACGCTGATGGAGCTACGCTGAGCTAGACCGGCTGGTTACTCACTCCTAAATACCGTCCTTGAGCAGCTTCAGTCGCATTAGGACACCCTTCTCCCGCACACAGGCAAACACAGCACGTGCCCCTTCCCATCACAAAAGGTAGGACTGTCCCAGTCAATGCAGAGGTACAGCCACCACCCTGTGTCCCATCCTGGGGACATTCCCTTGTCAGCCCATCACCGAGGACAGCCCTGCCGCTGCAAAGCAACGGGGCAGCTCGCGCATCCCCCGTTCGTGCCGGAGCAGAAAAATCCGAGATCCAAAGTCACACCAGAAACACAGCCCAGGCTGAGCTCTGGGAATCCGTGGGGCAAGATCCTGGGGAAAACACCAAACTCAGGGCTAAGGAGATGGGGGTTTGTGAGAATTTGGGCATTACCCAGAACCTGTGGGCTCCAGGGAGCCTAATCTGGGTGTCACGTATTTGAAATGAACTAACGAATGGAGCAACTGAGAGGGGGCTTTGAACATACACACTCCACACCTTTCCCCCCCAACGACTGTACCCAGCCCGACTGGACCTGACCCCCTCCGCCCTGGCAGCTCTCTCTCGCTCTCGGTGAGCTCCCAGACAGCATCCCCGCTCCCACGTCTAACCCCACTGCAATCCTCTCGCTGCTGAGAAGAGAAACGATCCCATGCCAGCTAGGGCGAGATGCAGGGAAAGTAGTGCATCAGAAGGAATGGAGACATGGGACCGGTGGGATTTTAGCCAAGACTCCAGATTTACCATAGCGAGTAAAAAGCGTTACAGGGTCTCCAGTGGCCAGGAAGACCCTCGAGCAACAACCTGGCTGAACAGTGAACCAGCGCCAGCGGCAAAACACTCAGAGTAATGTACCGCACTGGTACGAGGTACAACCAAACCATCGCCAGCCTGCAGCCCGGTGTCCGGAGTCGGTAGCACCATCCACAGCGGCATCTCCACGTCCCGCGGAAAGCTCCCTTCTGCTCTCGCACAGGCCCACAACTCCTTAGCTTACATGCACAGAAGAATATATCTGACAAAAGCGCCTTCGGATAAGCTGGAAAGGGTCTTTAACCATTTAACCTGTCCTGGCTCAGGCCCACAGCAACCCTCGCTCCCATACCCGCTGTGCAGTGTTGCTATTCCTGACATACTAGCAGGAAGGGGATACAAGCCAGTGTATATACCCTGTACAGGTGTACATATGGAGAGATAATGCTCCCTCTCCATCTCCCAGGCCTTGGGGAGGACAAGGTGTGTGGTGAGAGACATCCCAAGACAGAAGAGGTGCAAGGAGCCAGAGGAAATCATCCTGCTGTGCCACAGCAGGGCATGGGCATGTCCCTCAGGGAGCCCTGCGGGAAAAGGCAGGCAAGCTCCATGCAGAAGAGATGACCAAGCCCCGTCCTGCCTCCCAAACCTTCCTGAGCCCTCCTCTTTCTACTCCCTCCTTCCTACTGCCCTCTCTGGCCTCTCCTCCAGCCACCTCTCAGCACCTTCTCCTCCCTCCCTCTTCCAGCCCCTCTCAAATCTCCCCGTCTCCCCTCGTCCCTTCCCTCCCCGAGCCGCTATCCCTCCGGACCCTCCTGAGTCCCTTCTCCTCCTGGCTCTCCACCCTTGTCCTGGCCTCTCCTCCGCCCTTGCCAGCTGTGAACCTTGGCATGGATAGAGCCATTGTCCTCCGGGCATTGGGGCCGAGGAGGAGGAGGGGAAGGTGTGAGAGGGGACACAGTGGAGCGTTTGTGTGTGTCCCCGCAGCCGTCAATGCCCTGCTTGTCCATTCATGCACTAAGATGGCAGGAACAGCAGCACCCACACAAGCGTCGCCATTTGGCGGGGTCCAAGGTGCCTGCCCAGGGGGGCACATTGCCCTGTTTGTTTGGAGTCCCGCAGAGGCTGAAGACAACGCCTTTATCTCCCTCTCTGGACTGAGGGTGTTGGAGGGCTGGCAAGGGTGGGGGGGAGACAACAGGACCAGAGAAGGCCACTTCATCTGGCATCTCCCGAGCTCGGGACTGACAGGGAGGTACCGCCGCACGAGGCCGGCTCTGCGACCCTCGCACCTCCATTCCCCGGCCCAGGAGGAAGACAGGAATGGGGAAAGGCTTTTCAGCACAGCCTCCGGCTCCCTTCTGCTGAGGCTCCTTCGTGCTGGTGGGCTCGCCCGACCCGAGGCAGAGCAGCACCACGCGCCCAGCTCCTCCAGCCGTGCCCTGAGCGGGATTACGGCACACCGGCTACCCCGCTTCACCGGGCTTTAGTGGTCTGCTGTTAAAGGACCGGACGGTAAAAAAGGAGACATAAGCCAAAGCTTCTGCTCTTGTGTGCTCCTCTCTGCAGCCCACTAACTTCACCTAGATTGCAAGTTTTGGGGGACAGGAGTGACCTTTTTCTCTAGGGTACCACCTATGTGCATGAGCTCCCTGTCACCATCGTGGCAGTGAAGGTCCAGCACAGCTCTTTTCGCTATCAGCATAAACTTTCTTCAGCGTGAATTACTACCAGAGCATATCGGCAATACAAGAAAAAAATAATAATATTTATTCCCAGCTACATACCGGCATCAAGCAGAGACTATGACCCAGCTGCCCAGAGCCTTGCCACGCTCGGCGGTGACCAGGAGAGGCAATAAATACTCAGAGAGGCACAGGGACTTGACAAGGCTGAGGGCAGATGGCTGAGCAATGTCACTGCTGCTCTGCTACTGCCAGGGAAAGAGCCCAGGGACACAGTCCCCAGACACTGACCTCGCCGCAGGGCCACCAACACTGCCAGGCTCGTGGGTCCTGGAAAGGCTCTTAGGAAACTCGGAGCTCCAGGAGCCACTCCGGAGACCATTTTCAGTCCAGTTCTGAAGACGTGCGCACCACACGCATGGGGGACTCGGGACTTGGAGCTGCGCTGCCTCTCCTGGAAACCCCCCAGCACAAAACAATCCTTAGGCAAGAAGATTAATAATCAAACAGCAACGGAATACAAGCCTACAGGCAGCCAAGCATCGCCTGGAACACCACGTCCAGATCGGGCGTCTTGTTCCTCCTTTCTAACTGGGAGGCAACAAGGTCTCTCCTGTCCAGTCTGGACAGCCTCCAGAGGAGACTGAGTGTAAGAAAGCAGAGCGATTTATCTAGATGGGACTTTTGCCAGGGCTTGGGGAGGGCCATCACTACTTTTGTGCAACCAACACCGATCTTTCACAAGCAGGAGTGTCAGGTCATCAGGCTTTTCCTTCTTCTCACACAGCTGGGACGTGCAACCATACAAGCACTTGCTCGCAGCGCGACATTGCAATAGCATTTGCGCCAGAATTGACTCCCGTGCAAATCACAAAGGGCACCGAAAGCTTCTTAGGTCGCTGGGTTTCCCCTACCATCGCTGCAGTAAGTCCTCATCTACCTCTGCTGCACACACGGCACAAACCTCCCAAGACCCACGGCCACTTTCCAGGATCTAAGAGCAGAGCAACGCGACCAAGAGAAGGGGACAAGTCAGGCACACAAGGTACAGGGCAGTCATTTCTTTCCCCAAGGAGGAAACAAGGAGGAGACTCAACGCATCCTGCTTCAGTGGTCTAAGTCTTACTCGGCAGCGGCGGAGTCCAGACGGTGTGTTTGCAGGTACTCCCGCAGCCGGCACACGCTGGGCTGGGCAGCAGCGCTGGGGTTGTGCGACTGGTCCAGCGAGACCCCTCGTGCTCTGCCGCCTGGCTTCTGTTCAGGGTTGATTCATGAGCTGATGTGCCCTGCTCGGGAGTTCTTGCCCTCCTTGTGCTCCTAAGAGAGGGAGGGACCGAAGGACACAGTGGACACTATTTCTCCCCGCTTTCATCCATCTTAAGACAACACCAACCATTATATCACCGAATCACGCAGACCACAGAATTTTACTCAGGGTGTCCCCCACCAAACCCAGAGTTTCTCACTGGAGCGGACACATCCTTTGGACAGATGCAATTCTGAATTAGGCTTCAGCTGATTAATTCACCTCCTGAGGAAGGGGCCACACTAATCCACTTCCACCCTTTAGTTCCTCATCTTAGTTTGCACGATGTATCTCCAAACCCTTAACCACCAGATTAAAGAGCCCTCTGCTTCAAGAAAGCTACTTTTCAACAAGGTGTTTGGGGACTAGCTCAGTCACTTTCATGCTTTGCCTTTTCCTGAGCTAACCTAAGCTTCTCTAGCCACTCACAATAAATAACAAGTAACGATGCAATTAAAATAATTATTTAAAAAAAAATCCCTAGGGATTACTGCCATGCCTGCTACTTGCATATAAGCTTTCAGACTGAAACTGAGGTTTCTTTTTTATTCTTTTTAAAATTCGTTGTTTGCATTTTCTGACTAACTGTGAGCTGTCTCCTGCACCGGAACATAGTTCCTGCACCAGGGATTTAGCAAACAGTTACCAGACAATACAAATCAGATACCAAACGTGCTGCTTGGATCCCATCCACCCTGCAAGCTCTCTGTGTGTTCTGGGTCTCACTTCAAAGCAGCGTGCTGTCTGGAGCGGTACAAACCAAGAGGGAAGGGACCTGGCACGCTGCTCGAGGATGCTGTGTGGGGAGGGCAGCACACGGAGGAGAGGATGAGGAGGTCACCCCGGGCCCGGGGAGGTGGGAGGCACTGACTGCACACATTCCCACAGGCAGAACAGCTCCTCAGGCTCTTGATGCGCGGGACGAGTCGTCTCCACGCGTTAGCCAAGCGGAGGCAAATACTGGGACTGAAATACGGGTGAGATGCGCCCAAAGCGAGACAAAGCTCACGGCAGCACTGCCTGAGCTGCGGGTGCGGAAGCACAAGGGACGGCTGACGACGGGTAAGACCTTCTCACGAAGGACTGAGCGCCGAAGAGACGCATGAGGAAGGTCAGGGACCTGCGAACTAAATTGAGAGCCCTCTCCTGGTACCTGGCCCGAGCAGATCTCTGGGAGCCATCCCGCCTCTGCTCCCTCCGTCTCCCTCCAGCGCAGAGGACAACAGGCAGTAACTGCTGCTGCTGCTGCTTCCCGGCACCGTTCACCCAGCTCCTTCCACCGCAGCAGAGCTCACACGCTGCTGCTGTTTTAAAGCACCTGCTGGGGAAAGCGGCGTGTAGGTCCTGAGCGAACAAGTCTGTCTTGCTGCCAGCCAGAACTGTGACAAAGAGCCGAGTTATGAGGGAAGAGTGGGAAGGCAAGGAAATTACACAAATTGTATGAGTCATTAGATCAATAGATTAAAAGACCTCTTAGAGCCTTCTGTCCAGGCCAGCATAAGGTCATTCATTCCCAGCTCGCTCCTTGGGGCTCTGCCCCGTGTGTCTGGACTTTCATCACTTCCATTCGGGAGACGACGCTGCAGCCCCACACTCCTCCAAGTCTGGCTGCCCTCCTCAGAGCCCGACCTGAATGCTCCCTTTCTTATCTCCACTCACCCCCGGTGCCCCTTGTGCTAAACAGCACAAGGATTTCACAGCTGGGCCATTCACTATCTTCTAACCACAACTGCTCACAGGCCAACTCCTCCGGTCCTGACTACCATCAGCCTGACATTATCTGTCTCCTGCGACTGTCCCGTGCACAACAAGCCCCGTGCTATTGCTTCCCATTGCCACCCCAGCATCTGTCGCAGCCGGGAGCAGGGAGGCCGTGTCTCTCCCTTTGAATATCTATGTTTGGAATTATTTTCCCTCAGACGCATCTTCTTTTGCTCTCCCCAAAAACGAGGGCCACAGCTCCAGCCGGGCTGAACCACATCAATGCGGCTGACTTCATCGGAAATGGAGCAGAAAGCCTGGCCTTCCTGCAAAATCCACTTTTCCATCTTCTCACTCAATGCTTGTGGTACCGGCAGCATCTTCAGATTGCTAAATACACTTGTTATTGAGGTGCCTCTGTAACACAACGCGCTCTGAGGTCTGCTGGGCTAGGTGTTGTCAATTCAAATATCAGCCAGACAGCCCCTGCCCTGCAGCGTTTACAGCCTCGGATTTCTCCAGTGCGTTTCACTTAATGCCGCGTGGAACCGAGAGGGAGAACACGAGAGAGCTCAAACACTGCGTTCACTGACAGAACTAAAATACAGCTGTTTATATCGAGACATGAAAGAGCAGAGGGGTTACTGGCAGAGAGCCCCAGGGACTGGTACCTGGGCCAAAGCCATTCAAGGATTTTTTTTATTGCTGTTCTCCGCTGGCAAAGTTTGAAGGTGGCACACATATTGGTGGGATAGCAAAGAAAGGAAAAAAAAACCCAAACTCATTCTTACAGAGCGTCTTGAATCACCTGGTAAGTGACAGCAATCTGTCTGCTGCATAATAGCAAAGCAAAAGGCAAGACGATCACCTGAAAGGAGCCTGTACAGGCTGGGAAACTGTTAGGAAAAAAAAAAAATGACTAAACGAAAGGCTCCAGTTTTCAGGACTAACCACAGCCACGCGAGCCCTCGCCACAACGCCGCAGCTCCGACAGTGACTGCAGAGTTCTCCATGGAGAAGGGGACTATCGAGCAGAAGAACGAGAAATGGTCCTGGCTTTTCTGCATGCCGCTGCTGGAATCGGTGGCCCACCTCTGCTTGTCTGGAAGAGGGCATGGAAATACCGGAGAGACTTTGGAAAAGGTCGAAATAATGCTGCTCGGGCTGCACAAGAAGCTTTACAAAAGCCCACGTCTAGTCTGTTTATTACCAGGAGGCTGAGTAGTGGTTGAATCCTCACGTATATGAACTCACATTGGCGAAAGCAGCCTGCTGGGAGGGAATTTCAGTCTTGTGAGGAGGATATGGCAGTTGGAGTGCAAGATTTGACAGCGTCAGCCACGAAATAAGACGTTGCTCCTAGCAGGGAGCAACAGCTTTCCCAGAGAGGTAAAACATGCAGGTCAGGGACCATCTGCTCCTCCGTGCTTGCAAAGCACGGCCACAGCAAGCCCACGGCCCTCATGTCTGACTGCAATAAATCTGAATATTAACATTACTGGTCACCATCTCTTGGAAACTATAAAAAATTACTCTCAAAGAGATGCTCTAGGAGCAATTCTACCTCTCGGATATCTTGGAGGCCCCTCCTAGTTGTAGAGCCCGCAGTGCTCTGAATCTAACACGACACAGAGGCAGCAGGCAGTGTCTCAACAGATATAAGAAGCTCAGGGAGACAAACCAAACTCTCTCAGCACAGAAAACCACAACCATGGCCCGCTCACTGTTCGACTGTCCTTCAGGTTCTGCACATCACTGAGTTAGGGACAAAGGTTTCAGAGGTAACTCAGTGATTAGAAGCTGATTTAGGATTTTCAGCAGTTCAGGAACACTTTTGACAATATTTTCCTATTTCCTTATCCCCACTGTAGTTCACCGATCCTCCCAAGAGAGTTCTGTTAGCAAAATTCCTTCACAGCACATGTTACTGCGGCTCCAGAAATCATGAGTTGTCCATGGAAAGGGAGCAGGGAGAGCACTGTGTCCCGCTCCCACCAGACACCTCCCTCTAGCACTGCACGCCGGGTTCATCCCTTGCCCCAAGTCTTTCAGCTTGGAGCTTGAAAGCTGGAGCAAATCTCCTCCAAAGGCTGCAGGACAATTCCTCGCTACCTAGGAACAACACTGGGAGCTACGAATGATCTAAAAGGCTGGAACGGCTGTGGTGGTGACTGTGACCAATTTTGGAAGGGAAAGCTGAGCCAAGAAGGTGAATGACAAGAGTTTCAGCCACTCAAAACTCCCCCAAGACAGCACAGCCCACTTTGCTGAAGTTTTTTAAGCTTTGTTTCCCCATTTTCCTTTCTTTTGTGACAGACCCCGGTATGTCTTTGGAACAGCAGGAGTGTACCCTGCAGCCAGGATCCATCCCCTGCCAGATCCCCACTCCACTTCTTTTGGAGGTTCACCGTGCAAATTGGGGTCTGTCACGATAGAAAAGTCACTTTCCCCTTCTGCGGATTCCCGGGGAAGTCTGCTCTCACACACACGAGGCTAGGGAAGAGCAAGGCCATGTCACTAGCGAAGCGCGTTAGTCCTCAGGCCTTAGGTCTAGAGCTGAATTAAACGGGACTTGCAGCTTAACGCCCCTCCGTCTTAGGTGCTCAGTGAACTTTCCGGAGCTCTCCCACCCAACTGCGTCTGCAAATGGGCAACGGACTCCAACCGTCCTGCCATCTCCCCGAGGCCCGTGGGGTTCTCCGTGGGGCCAGAGTTGACCTCCTGGCCGGAGCGGGGTGCTTGGGAAGGCCCTGCCAGGACAGCACTGCTGTCCAAGGTACCGCCGCGCCGCTGCGCCCATCGCCTCTTCCCGCACGCCGCCCCGGCACACGCCTCGCCGGCACGCACCAGAAGGGAGTGCCGAGCAGTCTCCTTCCCAGAAGGACAGTCCACGCTTCTCGAACAACCACGGCAGTCTCCGTCAGTGATTTTTACGGTGCCTGTGCCTGGAGCTCTCTTCCCTCTGGCATCTTCGCCCACGCGGGGCAAAAGAAATCCCCGAGGTCACTGGCCTCTTGTTTCTGCGTAGTCACTTGTGCGAGGGGCTACGCAGATACAAGAAAGGAAGAGATGGATCTTGCCCCAAAATTGTACAAGGCTGTTACACAAAGGGCTGACGCAGGCACAGCAACAGGGGAAGTGCCTGGATTCGTGCTGTAAAATGGTGGCATAGCCCAGAACAGAAAAACACATCTGCAGATGTGCCCACTGTTTTGTCTGGGAGAGACCCCTGCTCGTCCCTTCAGAAAAGAGCACACAGACCTGAAGATCTGCTGGAAGAAGCTGGCAGACCTAGCCTCTGCCTCTGACAGGACAGACACCAGACTTTCTTTTCTAGAGACCTGTATTGAGACCATCCGGCAAGTCAGACCCATGTGCTAATCGACCTGTATGCTGTGCTCCTGTTGGAAACTTCTGTTGTTGCTTTATTTGTTTCTTTGTTTTTTAAAAAAAGCTTACTGCAGAAGCAAATGAATTACTGACAGCTTCTGACAATCTGCACTAGGTCTCTTTGACTTCTCCAGTCCCTCAGAGAAGCCCTCAGCCCATACAGACTCTCAGGGCTGAGCCAAGGGCAAAGACGGACCAGTTTCTCACAGTCCAACAGCACATATTCCTTCCTGTAAAAGCCCCAAAACCAGAGCTATGGGGGTTTGGGTTGGCTGGTTGGGTTGTTTTGGGTTTGTTTTTTTTTTTTTTACAGATGAAACACAAACCCACAACCACACATGATAAGCTGCCCCACAGTTCTCCTGGCAAAGCTACGATGTCAACCTCAATCTCATAGATAAATCCTCTGTGGCAGTGAAAAAACACCAAACCTATTATTCCTCCACGGTTTCAGCTGGAGGTTGCATTGCTCAAAGCTGTTATATGGGTCAGGCTAGAAGATCTGATAGTTCCTTCTAACCTGAAACTCAGTTAAGCATCTTTACTTTAAGAAATGATACTGTCAAAGTAGGGAAAAATCAGAAGGTAACTGTATTGAAAGACTCACTGCCACTGCCTGGGCCTTATAAAATCAGCAAGCAAGAAAAGAGGAGCAGACAGGGCTAAGAACAGAGAGGAGAGGTCGCTTTATCCCAGGTGATCCTTAGCTGCCTCTGGAAGTGGGAAGGCTCGTCTCTCCACTCTTCCACACTTCATCTGAACCATAAAGACTTCAGGGCAAGGCCTGTCTCGCACTGCCAGTGCAAAGAGGTTGGGAGCTCACCCCTGCTGCAACGCAACCAGCCATGAGGACAAACACCTTAACAATATGAGACTTCCCAACCGCTCGTTGACGACACAAAGACTCTGGATTTATTGAGTGCTATAAAGTTTGTGAAACAGGAAAAAAAGATTTAACATGGCTCTCCTGCATGGACAAAAGCCTTAAACCAACGAACGCCACCCTGACCCATTTAAACAACAGGCTGATCAAAGAAGGAACAACTTCTACAAAACTTGGGGTTTAGTTCTGCAAAACCAGAGACCTCCACAAGTCTCCTTCAGGCAGCTACTATCAACCTGCACTCCTAAAACTCACGTCCCCCTTCCACTTACTAACATTGATTGTTCACAGGCTGAGCAACCCGCATCCTAAAACACAAAACAAGGACACATCAGACCAACTTTCTCCACCTCATTCCTACTACCTAGTTCTCAAAGCTCACTCTCAGCGTGGTTTGGTTTCCAAAACTGCAGAGAAGAGGGTTGAAACAAAAAAGCCCAGTGAACCCCACTACTTCTCTCCTTCAGAGACCCAACCGAAAGCATTCCAGCCTACGCATTACGTCCTCCTGACAAGGCCTTGCTCTGCACTGGTGGCGGTAAATATTTGTGGTGTCTGGTATCAACTTTAGCGCACATCCCAGCTCACTGTCACGGGTACCGTTCTCAGCTCTTTCAAAGCCAAACTTGGCCCAATGTCAGGATCACCTACACATTTGTACCTTGACTAAATGAAGAAAGCTGTGCTGAAAATTCATGGTAAAAATTCTGTAAAAATCTCTATCCGTGATCATCCATGATCTATTGCATCCACAGATGCCTCCTGGGTGTAACCGAGCCACAAGTACCTGCGTCTAAAAGCAGAGGACTAGGAAAGGTCCCTACCCTGATGCTCCACAAGACCATCCTGTTGGACTGGGTTGACTCTTGACCAGTTCCTCTTCCCAAGCCCCTGCACACCAGCACAACCTCCAGCACCCAAACTTCTCATTCTGGGCTGTGAAGCCTGTCCCCAGTCTGCAGGTCCCCACGTTGCTCTTTCTTGCGTCCCTTCAGCCCCTCGACACCAACGAGATGAGTTTTGAAACATCATTTATCACCCCTCTCTCTTCACTACACGTTCCACTATGCTGCACGTGAAAACTCATCACCGTCCACCTCTCCATTCCAACACCCCTTTCCAAAGACTGAATTAAAAATAGACAGGAGGGAGGGGAGATGGACAGAAGTCCTCCTGCTCCCCCCTACCCAGAACTTCTCATTGACCTCAGATTTTGATTTGGATGGGACCTCATCAGGGAAAAGACCATTTCTGTTCTTATACCGAGCGGAGCATTGATTATATTATCAGCAAGCAGCCAACTGTGAAATGGCTTGATGGCCCTTACAACGCACAGTTTTTAAGCTTTTGCTTTACTTAAGCAGGTGTTTCATTTCCAATAAAGTCAAAGCACACTTTTTAGTGCTTTAATGAATCAACGTCCATAACCATTGCTTGTCATAACAGAAGAGATAAGCCAAGATCAAGCAGGCTGATAAGTTGTTTGGTTTCCTGTTTATCTAGATTTCTAGCAGTCAGCTGCAATCAGCACACAGGATTAAAAGTCATAAATGATAGTTGTTGATTAATAAGTATTGTCAGCCAGAAACTAAGTGAATCTTCATATTCCAAATTAAGTTGAAGGTACTCTTTATATTACGTCCACTTCTCAAGGCCGCAAGCAAGAGCGCCTCGGCATGCTCTATGGTCCTTGCCACCAAAGCAGACAGACAGCTTGCAGGAATTAGGCCTCGAACTCTTTCGGAAACCCTACCTGTGTCTTCCACAAATCCTGTCCCATGCCCACCCCCATGTCCTCTACATTGTCTCCTCCCCACCAATTACTCTCTTCTCCTCCTTGGGTAAGTAAATCAGATCAATTCGGCGCTCCGAGTCTCCCGAGATAATACACTGCTGCAATGTTGGGGTGATCACAAAAGACTCTACAGACAAAAAAAAAAAACACTCCCAGCAAAAATTGCTTTAATTCCTGTTTTTTGAAAAAGCAGAGATCTCACCAAAGCTAGACCATGGCTGTTGGCATTGCACGTGCCTATCAGCTCCTTATTCACTTCTGGTCCCATCCCGCACAGCTTCAGCTAGCCCGTTCGGTCTCTAGTCACACTACGCCGTGGTCTGCAATCACGCCCCACTTTTTTTGCTCTTCCTACTGATGCAGTTTGCAATCACTTAGGGCATAATTCAGTACATCTCCTTCAATACACTGCACACAAATGATGAGAGCAGCTGAAGAAAAGAAGACTGGATAGAGCAAAAGGGATGAGGGATGGGGAAGGAGAAGAGTGGGGAAAAAAGGAGAATATAGGACAAGCCAGAGAGGCTAAGAAAACTTTAACCACTGCAGAGACTGATGCCAGCTTTCCTATGACCAAGCTGGTCTGTCACAGCAACTGGGATGTGAAGGAGAAGCGTTGATGCTGTGCTGCACCAGAGGAAATGACTCCCACCTCTGCCTGCAGCCCTGCACACTGGCCCTAGCCCTGGACACGCCACGGGATTACGATCACAGCCGCGTGGCATTCCCAGGACTGCTCCCCCTGGTTCACCCTAGCCTCTGCCCTCAAATCCTGGATCCCAGCACACCAAGGCTATTTAAAACTCCGGCCTTAGCCTTTCCAACCAGCCCTCCTCCCCACCACCCCAAAAAGCCAGCAAAATCCGCAACTGTTCGCTCTCATTTCACAACAAATCCGGCACCTCCGTTTTGCAGCCAGGGCTGGCCGCTCTCCCCAGCCCCGCAGCCCGGCTCCCACATCTCCCGCTCGCCATTTTGCGTAACTCCATCAAAACAGACAAAGTTCAGCGAGATAAGTGGTGGATCCTGAGTATCACGTTACATTTTCCCTCGGGAAGGAAGCCTTTCATTCAAACATGCCTTGAACGCGCTCCAGGGTGGGCTGGAAGATGGGGGGAGCACAGGGTCCCGGGCTGACCAGACTGTCCACCTCGACTAAATCAGACAGAAGACGTCCTCTGTCCTTGCTGTGGAGGGCAAACGGTGCCAATGGGAGAAGGAAAGTCTGGAGGATAAGCAAGGGTATGCCAAAGCGTGCCAGTCAGTAGGAATAAGAGGGTATATCCATGAAAGCGGGAGCCACCGGATAGCCGAGTGTGTCGTCCAACGCAATCCACCCTCTACTTCTAAGAACGCCCCTTTTCCCTACACGGCAGCAGTATCCTCCCTTGGACTCTGCACCTCCCCTGCTGATCTGACACAGTCTCATTCCTCTCTGTCCATCCCTAGTTCTGCTATCTGCCTGGAAAGCACCAAGGAGGCCATGGCGTGGGTTCTCTCTCCTGCAGGATGCTGCCCCATGAGCTGGCGCACGGGAGGGGTATCCAGCAAGCACCAGCTCGGGCCCAAAAGCCACAAGCCTGTTCCTGTTTGTGTCTCCGCTCACAGCTGCTCCCCCGTCCTCCGGCAACGCACACGCTAGTTAATCATTCCTCAGACACATTTAGCTTACTGGGGTTCTTATCAGAGAGTGCAAAGTCCAAGTCCAATCAGCAACACTACTGGCAAGAGGCAAGGGGGTTACCCGGCAAGCTCTGCAAAGCTCTGCCGGAGCAATGCCATCCCCAGGCAGGGAAATCCCCAGGCAGGGATACGCTGGAAGGACGCCAAGCCATGGTCTAGGACCCCGTCTGGGCAGCACAGAGGAAGGGCAGACGCCTGCAGCACTGCTGCGGGCCAGGGGTTCGTTGCCCGCAGCCTGGCACCCTCCTAGTACAGCTCCCAGCTCCAGGTCACTCAGGTCTTGTCCCAGCAGGAGGAATCCACGAGGCCCCTAGCCAGAAGAGGGCAAGTACAGCAGGGCCCCATCTCTCTTCCTTCTTTGAAAGGCCTCTTCTGGTTTTATTTCTGACTAAGCGACCCGGGGCAGAGAACGACAGCAGGGCAGAAAACGGGGTGAAAGCAGAAAGCAAAAAGACGACCACTGAACTACGAGAGGAGGCAGAAAGCCCATGGGGAGAGCAACTTCCCCACGCACCGCTCAGGTGGGGTTGCGCTTCTCCAGGCAATGCCCAGCTCTCGCCAGGCTAACCATGCCCAGGAGCCGTTTTATTCCACGTTTATTGCAGCCAGTGACACGGCAGCTGGGATGACTCTGGCCCCAGAAGGCCAGCCCTAGCAAATGCTTTGCTCTAGCAGAAAAGGGTGAGGGAGCGGAGGGAAACCCTGCCTTTCCAGCACCCCAATAAGGTTCCTTCTTGACCGGCATCTCCTTCCCATATCCTTGCACGCAGCAGCCCTTGCGCAAGCCCAGCCCAGGCACAGGGAGCAGCGCGGGTCAGTCGGATCTCCGAGTCACCAACATGCCCATTTCCATCAGCCTGGTCGCACCTCCAGCGCGACTCCCTTCTAATCTGCCCCGACGGCCGCCTCGTCCTGCAACCTCCTCCCAAACCCCCTCCTGGTCCGTGTCCAGGCCATCGCTCCCAGGACACCAACCTGTGGAAGATACATTAACCAGAACACGGGCAAAGTACCTCTCTCCGTCCCCGACGGAGCCTCCGCGGGCGTGTGCTCACGTCGCTCTTTCTGAATCACAACCCACCCCTTATCAGATGTCTTAAGGGATCCACCCTCCTACAAACAGCTCGCTGGCCTTACTCCATCCCCATGGCTCCTGTCGTTTTCCCATCCAGGCAAAAGGAGTTTTGGGGAAACTGGGGAGAGAGGGCAGACCCCAGAGAAGAACCAGCACAGTCACAAGACGACGCTGGAAGCGGCAGACTGCTCTGCGCTAGCCTTGCCCTGAGGAGCGGACGAGGACAAGTGCTTTGGCCGAAGACTCTGGGAACCTCCTGCTGCTGGTCCTGCTGGGATGGAGACGGCAGCTTCCCCCTGTGCCCAGGAATGCCGCCTGGGCCTCAGCCGAGCGCTGCAGACTGCTGGTGATGAGCTCAAGGGAACATTTTTCTCTCTTCCCTCCTCTGCTTAGGCCCTAGGATGGAGCCGGGCTCACCAGCATCCTCATGTTACCTGCTCTCGTCGAGGGCACGTGCTGACCAGAGGCAGACACCAAGCCGGGTGGGCAGGGGAAGCTTGGAATAGAGGGCAGAGAGAGGAGGACCAGAAAACAATCACACTGGAAAGAGAGCTGGAGAGGCAGAGGGGAAAGCAAGCTGAGCCGTGGAAGGGGTGGGGGGGGTCTGTGCTGTTACCTGCTCGGATCCAGCGCATCCTGAGCATGGTGAGAGCAGACGTCAAGCTCCCGCTGCGTCCCTGCTCTCTCCCTCTGTCATTATGCTGCCTAGCTCAGCTTCTCTAGGTCCCAGGGCTGCTGCCTGCTGGTTTTTCTATTCCCTCAGGGAAGAGTGGGAGGGCCAGGGAGGAGGCTGGGAGGCTGCTGCTACACGCTGGGATTTGGGTCTGCGAGGGGATTACCAGGAGGGATGGTCATGTGTTTGTGCTGTACCAGGTTCCCCAGGACCATTCTGTCACGGGCTAACTCCGTCCAGCAAAGCACTCCACACAAAGCCTCTTACCTTCCCCACTGCGCCAGCCAGGCCTCGGAGAGACTGTCACACTGCAAAGCCACCGCTTCCCCAACCCCGCTCCTCCCGAGAGTCCGGGTCTAGGCACAAAGCACCCGCAGCGACGTGCAGCGAAGATCACGTTGTGCTTTTCGCACGGAGCCCGCGATTCTCCACGGTGTTTCCCCGGTGCTTCCCCTCTGCCCTTACTCTTGCCACATCAAACAGCTCCACGCAAGCGGTGCAGGGAAGCCTCTCTCCAGCACAGCATCAGAGCTCGAAGATGCATTTGGGGGATGCAGAGGCTAAGGGCCAGACAGCCACTGGACGGGCAGAGGGTGAACAGCGAGCATGAAGCTTCCCAAAAAAGCCATTCTTTCATATAATTCCAAGAAACTAGACGCTCTGATCTGCTGTAGTTGCATTCCTATGTCAAGCCCAGGTACGTACAGACATACAGGAGGCCAGTCGTCCTGGTTTGCGTGCGTGGCTTCTGCCTGCCAGCCAGCACCACGACAGACACCACAGCCTCTGCTCTCGAGGCCCCGGATTGACGGTCCTTGATCCCTTTCTGCTCCCAGTATTTTCAGCCTCAAGAAACCACCGCTCTCCCCTCTGCACCCCTAAGCGGCCAGGAAGACTCCAAAGCAGTCCCTTGTTTCTCTGTGACTCTTTTTCACAATCCTCCAACCTCCTGCCTCTAGCAGAAACCGAAGCTGTCCCCCTGGTTGAGCGAACCCCCAGGGAGCTGTAACTCACAGGCAGGGACACCAGCACCACCGGCAGCCAGAGCCCTTCCAGCTCAGGGATGCTTCCCCGCACGACGGGGTGCTGGCCAGCTCTGAAGAGAAACCATTATTCCTCTTCCCTTCAGCTCACGGCTTCACTGTTTTACATCAGGGAAAGTTTTACCAGTGAAGTCCTTCTCCGCTCGTTCCCATCCACCACCAAATCCTCCTGCAGACACGCAGCACGCAGAGACCCAACGCTTACGACACGGCGTGGCGGACAAGGTGCGAACCCATGAGTCCTGGGTTCAGCTCTCTGCCTCAGCCCCGTCATTCCACATCTCTTCATCCAAGGAAAATGGGGAAACGGCCCAGACCTCTTCCTGCAGGGCTGCAAGGTGGCGTTTCCTACTCACGTACATAAAGTGCTCCACAATACACAATAAAAATCACCAAGAAAGTAACCAATACCCTTCACGCACATATACGCGCACTCCCACGGGCAAAAACATTCACTAATACAAACACGCTTGCTGCCTCGCTGATAAAACGCCCAGTGCTCGCTTGCTCGCTCCCAGCTCGCTGGCTCCTGCGAGCCCTCCAGCAGCACGCACAACACCGGCAAGCCCCCACGCGCGTGCACGCACAGACACGCGGCCGCTCGACAAACTTCCGAGCCCTCCAGCCTCTTGTGCTCGGTGAAAAATTGTACAGAGCTGCTTCATTTCACAGGGCTCGCGTGCCCTCGCTGAAATCCGCCCCTTTCTGTTTAACCAGCTGCTGTCTTTCCCAACTACAGTTCAACCCCAAATCCTCCAAGCTTTTAGCGTTCGCTCTTCTTGCTCCATTTCTTGCCCTATCCCCATTCAGCCATCTGCCAAACCGCCCGCTCCCCTGCCCCCCAAGCCCTGCTCTGCACATCTTTCCCGATATACATTCTTTAACAACCTCTTATCTCATAAATTAGCCGAGAGAGAGAGGGATCCCAAATAGCTGAGCTCTGTCGTAACTGTTTCCCTTACGCGAGTGGTAGGCAGGGAGGAAGGTAAGGTTTCTAGCAGGATGCCAGCCAAGGGTCAGACGCTTTCAACTCCCTACTTTTCCTTTGATACAAAATACAAATGCTCTGGGTAAACACTCCCAACGCTATGGAAAGACCAAACTGAGCTCCTTTACCCCCGCTGCCAGAACCCCCAGTATCCCACACTCTCTGCCTCCAAGCTTTCCCAGCTGCCCGCCCAAGCTCTCCTCGGCAGGATGGTCCTGGCCACCACCAAACACGTTTACCGGCTGTGCTAACACAAACCAGGACAGCGATGCTCTTCCTAACACGGGACGGGCCCACCTCGAGGACACTCAGAGACCATACCGCCAGCCACGCTCGCACTCGCAGCATCTTCATCCCAGGCGGGTGTGAAGTTATGCCCAATCCACCTCTTCTGAGACCGCGTACGTTTTTCCCTCGCCCCTTCCCAAACATCAGAGCAAAGCCCTAGACTTTTCACATCGTCCTTCCGCTCCTCCGTCCTCGCGTGTCTCAGATCTCACTCTCAAAGAGCAGACAACTACATTCCAGGGAAATAAGGATATCCTGCCCAAGCAAAGAGCCCTCTTTAGGAAAATAAAGGTCCGTCTCTCGCAGCGGAGGAAACTGGAGGCGGGCAATTGGACCTGAAACCTTGGGAGCACTCGCTCCCCCAAAACAAGCCTTGCTGTGCAGACGGGACCTGCCGCACTGTCCCTGGAGCCAGCCGAATGCCAGGACTGGGAATCAGCACAGACACCAACTCTCTTCCACACCTCAGCCAGCACAGCCCCCACTCCCCAAAAGTCTGCAAGAAGAGACCAGTTAATCCTCGTCTGACACTTTGAAATACCGAGTGCTATACGAGCACTAAAGGATTTCTCTGAAATATGGGGGGATTGCTTACAGCAGGCTCCGATCCTGTGCAAACCGGAGTCAAGCAAAGGAACGGGAATTCCCAAATTATTTCAGGGTTTTCAGCGTACAGGAAGAAATCCCTTTAGCGTAAAATCTCCACTTGGCGAGAAGATGATCTGTGAGAAGAAAAAAATATTTCACTGTAAGAGAAAAACAGGGTTTGAACATGTGTTCCCCCCAGGAAGGGAATCAGCAGACACCTTTAAAAGAAGTGATGAGGTAGCGAGGAATCGGTTCTACTAATGAACTTATTCCTGTAAATTAATAACCTCTAACAGATCTATCGTTCACCACTATATTACGCATCCAGAAACCATTAATTCTTCACGACAGCGAGATTCCAGGGCAAATCCGACTCCGTGCTGCAAAGCCAGCAATTTAAGGCACTGACCTTCGCTTCCAAATAACAGAGGATCAGTCTGGCCGCACACTCCTTCAGAGCACCACGCTTAAAGCGTGCACAAAAGGGAAGAGCCTTGCTTCTTCACTCGCTGCATAAACTGAACCGAGCGGAAATCCTTCGGGGTAAAACTTTCTCCTCCTCAAGCACCGTGTTGTAACAGACGCTCTTTAATAACACCGCCAAAGGGATCTAGCCGCCCAAACGAAATAAACAGCCATGGTGGGCTCCACAAAAAACAGTAAGCTCAGAGAAATTCTAAAAAGGAAGTTACACGAGTAAGCAAATAGCAGAGGCTCAGAAACACCCTTCAGCCTCGGTTTCCCTCGCTCTCGGTTTTGACAGGGGTAAGATGGTTTTAATTCAGGGGGGGAGAGAGAGAGAGAGAAGATGACAGAAAGGAAGGAGAAAGAGACCAAAAAAAAAAAAGATAAGAAGAGAAAGAAGGAAAAAGACAGGAAGAAGGAAAAAGAGAGAAAGAATCCCCAAATGGTTGAGGTTGGCAGGGACCTCTTGAGGTCATCTTGTCCAACCCCCTGCTCAAGCAGGATCCCCCACAGCACCCAGAAAGAAAGAACAAGACAGACAGAAAGAAACCTTCCACCCGATAAAAAGACACTCTGGGGGAGAGAGAGAAATTCCACTGCTACAAATGAAGAGACAGCTGAAGTCTAATGCCTGTAAATAACGGCGGGGTGCTGAGCAAGGGCTGCGCAGGATGCTGGGGAGGTGCTCGGTGCCCAGAGGACAGGAGGTGGGTGGGCAGGATTTAGGAGATCAGTCCAAGTGAAACCCTAAAAACAAAACAAGCTCCCTGAAGGCCGAGGAGAACACAGGCTGGGAGCACACGATAAGAGCTCGTGTGGCGAGGCTTCCCACCCTCGCTAATCCTGTCGCTCCCGGGAATCCAGAATCGCGGCTGGAACAAACAGGGGATGCTTTTTCCTTTGAAGAAGAAGAGATGCGTTACGGAGGCATCGCACAGATACCAGAAGAGAGGAAAGTGAGAAGTAAGCAGCTCGAGCTTCTGTTCGCTCTCGAGAGCATCTTCTGTTCGTGGCGCACCTTCGCCTTCCTCCCTAGGTTAAGTCCTTCCACCAGCCAAAGAAACAGAAGGGACGCAGTCCTCCCACCCCAACCGCCCCAGGCGACGCTGAGCGAGCAGCTCAGCGGAGTAGGCAGCACGCTGCCCGATCCCACCGCAGGCGAAGCACGGCACGAGGACTCGGGAGGGAATCCAAGCTCCAGAGCTGACCCACGCACACAGCCTGCTCTCCCGTGGACCGGGGTCCACCCCAGCAGACCCCAGCTCTCCCACCGGCAACAAGACCCGTCGACGCAACGGAGCCTCACCAGGACGGGCACGTTGTTGCCCCACGACCAGGGCATCCGCGTGCCAGGGGCTCACACCAAGGTGCGTGGCCCGCGCCACCAAGACCTCCGCCTGGCAAACGGCCCACCAGAGAACAAGGGGCACGCGGTGCGGGGCGCAGCACCAGAAAGAGAGAAACAAAGACAACGAGCGAGAAGGAGAAGCAACAATACAGTCAACGAGGAAGAGCGAAGCGTGCCAACAAAGCCAGACCGAGGAGGAGAAAGCCAAGGGAGGAACAACAAAGGGCATCGGGGTCCCGACGCCTCCCCAGCCGCACAGTTCAGCCCTACCAACCCCTCAGCTGCCACGAGCGACCGCATTTCACCTCTGCGTGATAGAGAGACTAAATTCTCTTTACGATCGCTTTTCCGCCGTTGGTTTCAGTAAAAGCTGCCTTTGGTTTGCACTGACGGGAAGGAGACTCCGATCCACAGACACGTGGTGCCCGAAGGGGTCCGGGCCCTGGCTGGCTGGACAGCACTGGCCTACAGACGCTGATTAAGAGATGGCGTGGGGTCCGCTGCTGGACGCCACTGCTGTAGGATCAGCTATCTTCTAGACCAAAGAGGATTGACTTCCCCGGTACAAGCACACAGCGGTGAGCCTCCTTCCAACGCACTGTGCCCAGTGGCCGTGGCTCAAGGGACAGGTAGAGAGACTGTCAGTCCTGAGGTGAGCAGAGAGGGTGGCCAGGAGTTTGGCCCCGTGGTGACGTCTACAATCCATACGCCGTAGCTACTGTCAGGAGCCCGCGCCTGCTCCGAGGAGTGGCGAGGGCCGTATCAAGGTCCTCGCTGGGGCGGTGGCAGGCATCTAACCTACGACGCAACGCACTCCCCAGCCCTCGGTGTGCCAGGACCTCCAGCTCGGGACCCACGACGTGACCGCGGCGCACCGGAGGATGCACGCCTGTACCCGGGTTCTGCCCGGGCACGGGAACCCGGTGCCGCTCCGACGCTGGCCGAGGCGATTGCTGTGCCCTACCTTTGGCCAGGGGGTCAGGGGCTCCCCCCAGCCCGGCCGGGCCGAGGCGGGAGAGGGCTGGGACTTAGCGGGGTACCCCTTACCTTCAAAAAACCGCTGCAGAGCCTCCGTCTCGTCCACCACCTCCATAGCTGTGCCATGCACCGGGCGGCCGGGCTAGTCTCCGCGCCTGCAGCGGGGCATCCCCCCGGGCCGCGCCGGGGGGGGGCCGCTCCGCGCTCCGCAGCTCAGCTCCGCCGCCGCTCTCAGAGCCCCGCGTCACCGCCCCGGTGGGATCCCGGTGCCGGTACCGGTACCGGCGCCGAGCGAGGCCGCCCGCTGCCCATCGGCCTCCGCCGCTTACCGCCCAGCGCTGCCCCCAAACTTGGGCTGCTGCGGCGCGCTCCTCCCTCCCTCCCCGCCCTCCGGTGTCCCGGCCCCGCTCCTCCTCCTCCTCCTCCTCCTCCTCCTCCTCCTCCTCCCACCGCCCCTCTGCCGGCCGCACCGGGCAGCGCGCGCCCCCGCCGGCAGGGAGAGCCCGCTCCGGTACCCGGGGCTCCCCCCGAGAGACGGCACCTCCACGCCCGCCCTCCTTCCCTCTCTCCTTCCCTCCCCAGACCCGGTGTCCCGTCCCGTGTCCCCGTGTCCCCCCACCCCCGATGGCTTTTTCCAACAGCACAACCCTGCGGGGCCATAAATCACCCCCCCCCCAGCCCCCCCCCAAAAAAATATCTTTCCAGCACGGGGGCTGGGGGAAGGGGAAGGGACAGTTGTGTTTTCTTCCCCAGATGTGCCCACAATCAATAATAATGCCTAAAAAAAAAAAAAAAAAATTAAATAACAGTACAGTATCTAAATGAAGTTACAGTTATCTGACCACAGTTAACCAAACGCAGAGCCCCTGCCAGGCAAAGACTGTGGGACCATTCTCTTCGGGGCAGATAAAGCGCACAATGAGGTTTTGTCCATCCCCACAAACCAATTCAGAAGGGCAGATTCTCTTATATATATAAATATATTTTTCTCGCTCACACAGCTGTGCAGTGACCAATTCTTCTCTGGGGAGGGGAGCGGCGAGGGGAGGGGGGCCGAGGTTTGGGGATAGTAATAGGTCTATTATTTCGGGGATGGAGAGAAAGAGCTCAACAGCCCTTTTTTCTTCTCTCTCTCCCTCTCTCTCTTTCCATTAAGACAATTGTTATTCTCTGTTACCCCACGCCCCTTGTTCCTGCGCACACGCTCGCCTCCCCCATCTTCAGGCGCAAGCTGCGTGGGAAGGAAGCAAAAATTTCTGTTCGCCATGGAGCCCGAGTGCTAGCCCGGGCCTAAATCCGGTCGGTGCCGGGTTAGATGTTAGGCCGTATTAGGTTAGACCCCAGAATTAGATGCTCCTGCTAAGGATTCAAGCCCCGACCCTCAGTCCTCCGTCCTGCCAGCAGCACGTTCTCTCTCCTCAGCAAGAGCCGCCTGCGTGAAGATGTCAGGAACAGACCTCCCAGTGAGCGCGCAGCCCTGTACACCCAAGTTTCGCTTGAGAACGCAGCAGAAGACGTTCACAGGCACGTACAGGACCTGAGCACCTCGCTCAGCGCTACCGGCGCACGGGAAAGCCTCCCCCTTTGAGTCCTTGCTCCCTCCCGGCCAGGTCTCGCTTGCAGAACCTCCCCTGTGCTCCCTGATGGTTCACTGCAACGTTGCCCACCCGTAAGTCTTTTTCTTGTGCCATCAGGCCTACGGTGCATCACCAACACGTCTCTCAGAGACAGCTAATAAATTACAGGAGTGGCAGGAGGGAGCTGGAGCTTCAGCTGCTCAGGCACGATAAAACAACAAGGGAAGGCCAAGGCTATTCCGGGTCACTTCACCAGCGACTGTCAAAGCCAGCAAGAGAACCTGTAAACAGGCTAAGCTGGCAGAAGAACAAGTTCCTGCCTGTTATAGCATCGGACCCTAAAGCTGGGTCCAAAGATGATCAAAAGATTTGAAAGGCAAATGACCCCGAGACCGACCTGCCTCGGATTTGTAACCCTCTGGACCGACCGCTTCGGTCTTTGCCTAGGATTCCCCACCCCCAAGGTGCAAACTCCTGCGCAAGCAACTCATTTCAAACGAAACCGGGACACCTCGCTCCTTTCCTCAGCAGCAACGCGACCGAGGGCCCCGCCGCGCACGCCCTCCCCATAACCCGGCGCAGACCAGCCAGCCCTCCCAGCCCCAGAGTGCCCCGCGCCCCGCTACCGAGACGTGAAAAGCCCTTTGAGAGCAACCCACTAACGATGCAAACCGTAGCAGGGCGGCTGCCACCCCCAGCACAACCGTCCTCCCGATAAATACTCTTAAGCACACACTGCGGGGGAGCAGGATAAACAAAACACTCATTTCTATTGTCCGTGCTACGGAGTCTATCGTAAGAACAGGCAGGCCAAAGGCCCAGAAGTAATTGCTGAAATAAATTGGTGCCACAGCATCATGCTAGCCAGGTATTCGTACCCAGCGCACGGCCACAGTATGCCAGCAGGCAGGCTCAACACCATTTCACCTGTGGGGTACCATTAGCCCAGTATCACGTACTGACATTACCATAAGAGTAAGATCCGTCAGCGATTAAGAAATCTCACTCTACACTAAGAAGGCAGAGGTTAGAGTGGCTGCTCTTGTCCCGATCCAAGCAGGCAGCTTGTGAAACACAAGCCATTTACTCCTGATCCCAAGCCGCTTGGACCTAACTCCCTCCCTAGGGCTGGTTCACCCATCTTTGCTCCTTCCCTGGGGTCTGAATCAAGCACGGTAGTGACGGGCTGCGTCCTTCTCACCTTGTTTTTCTTCGTGCACGTTTGCCTCTCAGTACTGCTCAGCGCTCTGTCCCAAGGAGTGCCGCTGTCTCCCTTCCTGGACCTAATTAAAGGGAAAAGACAGGTTGGGCATGCACTCCTGATGGCACCGAGGTACGCACCCAACCTCATCCCTTCCCAAAAGGGGAAAGAGCAGCTGGTCCCTTACTGCAATGAGCTCGGAATCCAGCATTTCAGGGTTGTACGTGTGTAATCCCCAAGAGATAGTAGAGAGAGTTGGACCCAGAGAAGCTAAAAGGTGTCCCTTTGATCTACTACTGCTGCACGGAAGGCAGCGCCAGGGGATAGAAATCCGGTCCCCGTCACAGCATGCCGTTTGCTTTCCTTTCTGCTGCCTCCCCTCTGCCGCTCTCCCTCCCTGCCAGTCCGTGTCCTCCCCGTTCCCCGCGTCTCTCCCCCTCAGATACACACACACCCACACAGACACACTCCCTTCCTCGTTTCTCCCGGGTCACGCTCTCCGTAAACACTGCTCTCCCTATCCCATGTGGCTGGTCGGGAGCGCGAGCCAAGAAGGGGGTGGAGGGACGTTACTCATGGAAGGTGTGGCTGTTGCTCCCTCCAGCGCTAAATTTCAAAGTTCAGTTTAAAACAACAAAAAAAATAATTCAGCAGTCGTCATCGTCCGTGTGTTGTCCCCCCCCCCATCCCTCCCCACACCCCACCCCCCAGTCAGGCTTCTCGGGCACAGCTGGAAGGCTTTTTAGTCTCTTTTTATCTTCCCTCCCCAGCACGGACAGACACCTCAGTCCCTGTACGGGGGCCACAGGCAAGGCGGGCAGGCACGTGCCCTAAGTGCGGTGGAACCGTCGATCCAGTTAACGTGAGGTTCAGCTGAGCAGAGCACTTGGGTCAAGAGATGTAACATTGCTCCTGATGTGACCGTGCCACCAGACACCGAACAAGCTGCTGCTTAGCTGTTGGAGATGCTGGAATACTTGGTACCTCATACTAACGGTTTATGCATTACATACTCAGCGTGTGCATACATCCATTTGTTTAGTATGGCTGTATCAGTTTTGATTCTGATCCAAGGACCACTCAAGTTACTAGTAACGTGGCTGAATTTCACTACAGTAAAAATCAAGGGGCAATTGGGCTGTGTCCCTGTCAAAGGTGGTTAGGCACCAGCACTCTTCCTCAGTCCCTGGTTTTTGTCCGGTTTCCTTTGGGAAGCAGGCTTACAAAAATCACGCCGTGCGTGCAGTCCCCGAACTTCAGACTGCGCTCATCAGCCTCGTCGGCGTTTAAGAGAAGGAGAGGTAGGCAATATTATATACGTTTCGCACTGCATTAAATAAGATGTACTGAAACTGTCACGTAGACCACGTGAACTGGATTTAGGTGGCCTCCTTAACTATCCAGAGGTTTTTTTTCATATGTCAGCCAGGACAGGGTAGTGGCTACATCCTAAAAATACGCATTATCTTAGACAAGACAACCTCTCTGACTGATTTTATTCTCTGATGGAGTCTCCGTGCATTCAAGGTGAGAAGCAGAACAACTGCAAGGGTGTGCAAGCAAGCCACAGCAGTACTCCTCCACCGGGATACTGTACATTGGTATGTTTGGGTGGTTTTTTGTTTTTTTTTTTTTTTCCTTAAAACATGCCTACAGGCAAGCAGAAGCAAATAAGAAAATTGTAAACGAAATAAACGCTCTGAATTCAGTCACCTTTTACATGGTTAAAAATGAAGATAAGCCACAGCACACACGGCCCCTAGAATTTCTCACAGGTTGCTGTAGTCACGGGGTTTAAAAAGCAGAGAAACCCCAACGTGGCCAATCTACTGTCACTCTCGAAAGCTGCAGAAAGAAGGTACTATCGTGGCAAATACTAGTAATTCCTGTCTACAGCACAGAACTTTGCTCTTCACAGATGCTAGGAGGCTTAAAAGAGTTGCAATTGAGGAGCGCGTTCCAGCAGTTCCCTTGCTCAGCTCCCACCGCCCCCGTTCCGCGAGCTGGCAAATCCCTCCGGAGTCACCCAGGCACGATGGCCACTCTGGTACGTTGGCAGGCTGCAGTAAGGGTCTTTGGACTTGCCCTTGGGGTTAGTGCTGGCGTAACCTGGCAGCCACCCTCACTGACACCATCCTGGCTGCCTGACCCGGGAAAGATTGCGTAGGTGACAGGGAAAACAACCCGTCTACTATAGGAGCCGCTGCCAAGGCTCCTATACGAGCCGCTGCCAAGGCTCCTATACATGTTACGTGTGCTAGCGCTAGGGTTACTGGGTGTTTGGGTGCGAAAGAATCTGCCGTGTAAAGATTTTATTCGGGGATGGTGCATGCAGCCTCATCTGTGCTCTACAGATTTTATATCTGTTCAGGGCGTGAGGCAGCTCAGCCCCAGGGACTGTGCAGAACTTGTATTTCCCGCGGTTATCTGGCTGCACGGGAGGACAGAGAAACTTCTCTCCTTGACCCTACCTGACTTCCCTGGGGAAGAGCTGGTGCTCTTATCTGGTACGACAATGCTGCTTTAAGCCAGGCAGCGAATTCAGCATGATCACAGGGAGATCAAAAACCTTCAAGTGAAGACTACGGCTTCGATGATTAACTCCACGGGAATGCAGTCAAGGACGGGAGCCAGCAAGCTGGCAGCGAAGCTGCCTCTCACGCAACGCCGACCTTGTGCAACTCTATATGCTCTCCCATGGTCATCTCTCTCCAGGCTTCCACCTCCTGCTCACCACCTCCCAGAACCCTGCCGCCAAACAGGACGCCTCTCTTCTACAGGGACCAAGGCCACCAGAAAGGCAGGTCCCCTCTACTGCCAAGCAGCAGGAGCGACAAGAAGCCGTGGCTGCTCGTGGACAGCTATGGTCATGACATAGCTGGGCTGAGGTATGGAGAGGAATCTCTTGCTCAGGAGCGGGGAGGCACATCTAGCAGCGACACTCCTGCAAGGAGGTAGGTGAGCGCTGCTTGGATAGCGAGAGCTGGCAGAGCTCAGGGCCCTGCTTTCCAAAGGTGGCCTTCAATTCAAGCGCAGACCTCTTCCAAAGCACCTTCGGCATTCGCAGCAGCTCCTGCGGTTCTGGCTGACTTCCACCAAATGAAACAAAGAGCGCAGCATTTACAGACCGTAAGGTCCGCTGGTATCTAAAGCCAGAGAGCCCAAAACAAAGACTGAGTTGAGGAATGAATCCTTTTGTGATTGATTTCTGGAGGGTCTCACAGCAAGTGAGTGTCAGAACCAAGCTCAGATTCTGGGATTCTCTGGGTTTGCTTTACGATGCTTAATTCACTGGGCCGTGCTGCCAGGCAGAGCTGGGGAGCTTGCAAGTCTCACAAGCTCTCTGACTGGTTCAAGGCACTTTGGAAAAATCCTCACGCAAGCGTAGGAAGAGCTCATCAGATTGTTAAAGAATTTATAAAGCCCACAGTTGAATTTCTAGGGCTGCAAGGCAAGGGCCAGTGTTTAGGAAAGACCCTGCAGACGAACGCTTCCAACTTGTAAAGCGTGCAGGATGCACTCCGTACAGCGTGCTGCTCCTCTGAGGTGCCAGCAGCCACATAAACTGCACTCTAGTCCTCAATCCCTGTCGTAGGGATCTAACACATGCTATCACTTCATAGCTATCAACAGCTTCAACTTTTGTTCCAACAAAAGAAACCTGCAATGACCATCATAGATTTTCATGTTAGAACGTTGCAGCAATCCAAGTGCAGTATTTCTTGATTTGTCCGAGCAGGAAGAATGAGCTTAGTACTCTGAAGAGTCCAGGACTCCCTCCTTCCTAGAGCACCAGAGAAAGCGCCTACATTCTTGTTTTGAAAACCCAACTGCTATTCTATACAGTGCTCTCCCACTTTATCACTCTTTCTGAAGTGCTCTCTCTCTTCACACATACATAAGGGTGAAGTTTCCAAAGGCACCGACGGGAGTTTGGAATCAGTCGTCAGTTTTAAGTAGGAACTGAGCACTCCCCTTGCGCCTTTGAAAAAATCAAACCTAGCAGCAAGAGTAAAGCACCAGCAGAATGCCAACGTCACGCCGCAGCGAGGAGCTAAACTGCTTCCTAACTAACACTGCCCAAGGTTACGCACCCCGGCAAAGCCCCTCCACCGGATCTCGTCAGGGTCTGTGCCACACGGAGCCAAGTTCTCTTCCACATCTCATCACAGGATGAAGAGGTCATGCCACCAGGAATGCACCATGTATTTACCACGGTCTGGGCCAGCCATGTGTCACAGAGCGAGGACTCTTCCCTCAACTGTGTTTCCTCGTTCTGAGATGAATTTATAATGGAGACCGGTTCAGGTTCCATTGAATTTGATGGAGAATGTGTCTTTGTGCCACCCTTTAACATAGGGCAGTCTAGCTTACCGCTAAATTTAACCTGTGTGGGGAAAATAAGGATCTCTAACACCTTTAGCTGACATCTGAGACTGAAATCCCTCCAGGTACCGTGTAGTGTAGTGGCACGCGGAGAGGAAGGATGCTAGGATGGAGAAAATCCATTTGGAAATTTTACTGAGATTGGACGCAGCACCTTGAGGCTTGCAGCCAAAGGCTGATGCATAATCTCTTGGATCAGTATGGCTGGAGAAGTGGATTATTTTGTGGTCTCAGCAGTAAAAGGCAGGTGAGAAGAGGGTCAGATTTTGACCCATACTGTGGTATCTGCCAGCGAGATACCGCAGCTGGCGTACAGAAGGGCTGTGATCAGGCAGAGGACGCGTGGCCCAGGGAATGAGCTAGCTGGCAAGAGGTTACGGAGAGGGTTTCGGATGCCGGTTATTCCACCCTGTTCTTACCTCACCCCATGGTCTCAGGCAGGAGGAGCGCTGCGGTCTGCATGGCTCCAACGGCCAAATGGAGGGACGTGCGAGACACCTCTGCTGAGCTGGGGACACGAGGGACGAGAGCCTTAACGCTGCTCTGGTTCTTGTTACTACGCCCTACCGAACTTCCCTTGGTTGAACTCAGCGCCTTCCTCCTGTTCCTGTAATTGGGCTTTGTCCGAGCACACACAAAAGGCAGAGGGAAACGCAGAGAGACCGGCGAGAGGTAACGTTAGTGCAGCACGAACAAGAGTGTCGTTTGCTTTGGGGTCATCGGCCTTGTTAGCTTCAACATCACTGATAACAGTTATCAGGGATGTGTTAAGGTACATCCTAGATTGTTCTGCCTGCGTCCTGGGAACAGCCTGCCTCGCCGAGGCAGCCTCAACGCGAAAGCGATCCCCCTCTCCGCACAGCCTCAGGAGGGCACCCGCCGCCGGGCAGAGGGGCTTTGTTTTCTCTCTGTTGCAAGATGCCCCTCGCCACGCCGCCAGCGCTTCCCAGCTTAGGAGAGCCCTCCCTGCTCCGGCAGCAAGGCGACGCTGGCTGAAGGGCTGGTGGACGCAGTTAACTCTCCATACTCTCTGACATTCCCAACTCATTCTCCTTTGAAAGGTGCTGGTGTAACCGGATTGAGCAAGCCTAAATACAGGCCAACTGAAGAACCAGGGCTTGTACCGCAAGTCCAGCCAGTTGATTTCTTTCCTTGGTTTTGCACTTACACAAATATTCCTACCTTGAAGACCCTTTCTCCTTAGCCTCCATCCTCCTTTGGCCTTACACCGCGGGCGTCCTTCTCTATGGCTCCCTCTGAGCCAGCCAGCACAGCAATCGGCATGCAGTCCTGTGAAATCAAGGTACATTTAATTCTTCCTCCAGCCCCCTCCTCCTTCCCACACCTCCCCTCCTCTCTGTGGGTCGCTCCCTCCAAGCTGCCCGAAAGCTTTCGTCTTTGTGCTATAGCATCTCCTTGCCTCAAACACTGCTGCAATTCTTCGATTCCCCAGCAAGCGTGGTTATTCTGGGAGCCCCCCCCGCCAGCTGTACGGAACGGAGGCGGTTCATAATGGAAGCTGTGCAGCCACCTAAACAAAATGCTGCTTGCCTGGGCTGCCTCTCACTCACGATTCAGGCAATTCCTGCCAGTTTCTAGGCAAACTGGGACTTCCAGGGGGCCTTGCTGGGAGCCTCCTCCTCAGCCTGGAGGGTGCAAAAAAAACGCTCAGTGAAGAGCCTCCATTCCCAGGAGCTCCATATCCGAAACGCAGGGAAAAGCCAAGCAGAGGTACCCCCCAGTAGTTTTGGGGCAAGAGGTCTCAAATCAATGCACAGCCGCAGCAGGAGACCAGTTTGGCTCTGCTGTCACACAGCCCAGAACAAAAATGGCAAAGTGATGGGCACAGAGGCCTTTGTGGACACAATGGATCATGAAAGTTGAAGAGGATGTCCTCAGTGAAGCCCCCGCAGACGAGTACTCTCTCGTCAGCAGCACCGACACAAGAGCACCCACTCGTACAAGAACCCATCCCACACGCAAGCACCTTGGTCTTCCAGGTATGACCCAAGACGCACCACCACAAGGGCCAATGCAGACAGATGGGGCAGGCAGAGCTTGGTCAGCCCAAGGAGATGTGTCCTCACGGAGTCTCTCTCAGTGCTGGCCTGCTTTGACTGTGAGCATCCTCACGCTTTGAGCTGCAAGCCTCCTTCGGCATCAGCCCACGGACAGGGTAAGACAGCCGAGGATGCAATCCTGCCCTTCTCCAACGCCCTGCGCACACCCAAGGTAGCTCCCACGCTGCTGGAGGCGGAAGCAGACTGCTGCGGGCTCATTCTCTTATCTCCTCTTGGCAAGAGAACCGCACTGATAAATCTCTCGCTGGTTATTCATTAACTGCAAGAGGTTCGTTCCCAAGATGGAGAGAACACCACCATTGATTTCAAAAAAAAAAAGAAGAAAGGACGGTTGTCAGCGAGGGACATCCGTTCCGAGAGACCTCTCCATCATGGGAGACCAGCAGAGTCAGAAGCACAAGGGCTTAAATCAGCACTGCCAGGATTCAGAACAACTAGGGCAGAGGGGGAGCATTTGCACCAAAGAAAAAAAAAAAAAAGATTGGTCCAAAACTTTTAGGGCAGGTTGGAAAGGAGCTCCTACCGCACCCCACGGAGCCTGTGCCAGTTCACCGTACATCTGAGGCCTTCCAGCAGCGAGACACCCCCCCCGAGGCAAGCCCCTCACATCTATTATTGTTGTTCCCCAGGCCCGCACTTGCCCTCTGCACAGCAAGCACTGGGAGTGGGCAGAGAGCAATATCTTAATCCCAGGGGTGATCGGCTGAGCACTGGGAACCCCTGCAGAGCCCCCAAGGCAGGCAGCACCGCCAGCACGGGCACAGCACCCTCTGCTGCAGCACGGCCACCCGACACGGGGCACCTCAGACCAGGCAGGGAAGCGTCACGCATCCACCTCTGCATCTCCAGACGAGGAAATCGAGGTTTGAGTCGAGCCCCTCTGCTGACTTCGACAGGAACAAACAAGCGCACGAAAGCTGGGCTTGCCTTTCAAGGAAGCTCTGTTACTGGAACAACGGCAGCGTAAGTAGAGATTGCTGAAAAGGCAGGGAAATTCAAACGCTGTCAGAAGAGCCCGTGTATTCTCGTGCGAGTGGTTTCAGAGCAATACACGCAGGCTACGTGGGCCTCTGCTGCGTGAGCTGCATCCTTCTATATGCGCCAGCTCTGCTGCTGTGGCCTGTCACGAGCTCCGACCCACACTCTTCCTCTCCTATACCACTACATGCCACTCTTCTGCTTGTACGATTTTCCAAGTTTTTCCTTACACTGAGGCAGACTGACCTGGCTCCTGATCTCTTGGTACTAACCTGGCCTCGTAAGACAAGTGAGCATCACCCTGTAATTGCAAGTAGCACCCCTGTTTTCTCTATTCTACTGTTAATCGAAAGCACTAAGTTAACCTGCATCAAAGCACTGAGAGCTGGACACCACCCAGCTAGAAATCCTTCCATACATAAATTGTTTCTTCCCCCCCCCCCCCCCCCCCCCCCCCCCCCCCTTAACACCGTTCCAGAGAAAAAAAAATCAGTTGGTCAGGTAAGGTTTTGTGTACTGCAGCTGACCAGGCCATTACCTCTTCTGAAAAGTACAGGCTAATTAAATGACCTTTCATGGCATGATTTTTTTAAATATGCTTTCGGTACAATCACCTTCAGATCACTGTTTCTCTTTTCTAACTGAAGTACAACCTAGCATCCTTGAAAAAACTGATGAAGCAGTTTGTGCAATGCTGGTTTCCATTTACAAGTCATTAACAATCAGATCACCGCTTTAACTACTTACATATTTCCATTAGCGTTCACTCATTTTCTTTGCTTGCTTGGGAATGCATCAGTCTGGCTTGCAAATTGTTCAAAAACTTGTTTTCTGGTGTAGTTCTGGATGCTTTATGGCCAATGGGTCGAAGAACACTTTTCTCAATAAGCTGGAAACTTCTCCCACAGCCAGCAACATACCAAACAGCCAGAGAGTTTTCTTGGAAATAGCAACTACATCCCTAGCTCCATTCAATAGCTAAGGCTTTTAATAGTAAAACAGGTCTTAAAGCAACAACCGCCATGCCTGCTGTGTACACATTCATATATTTTTCTCCTTAATAACTGTACTAAAACAGTCACTCCTCAGCATGGATTATTTTATGTTTATACAAGGGTACTATCCAGAGTTTTATGTTTTTCTTTCCCCACAAGAGGAAGTGTTTACAGAAGAGGCAATATCCTTTTATGAGACTGATATAGTTATGGGTAGGGAAAAAAAAAGAAACCACAAAACAAAACCAAAGCATCAGGCAGGCACTTACACATACCAGCACTTTTTATAGGCATTTTTATAGGAACTCAGTAGTTCAGCCACCTTTGAGCTCTTAATTCCCTGATAGTACATAGTCTCTTCAGGAGCAACCATAAAAACTATTCCATGTAGCCGTTAATAGGATTACTTTCTTCCAGGCATTCCTTTTCCTGCCTGTATTTCTCATGGCTGCTCAGAAAGCTCCTGTTCCTCTCCTGAAGCTGTCCCACTGGCTCCCCTTATTCTCCTCCTCTCCGACCCTGTAAAGCCACAGCCACTGCTTTCCCCTTTCCAGAATATGAATTACTACAGCATTATTCAGCTGCAGCGTAAACACCACCAGGCATTGAGACCCTGCTTTACAAACCTACGCAAAAAACACGTCCCTTGCTTTGCAGGGCACTTACTGCCAGGCTTCTGTGCAACTCTTGCTCACCCATTCGATTTCACCTTCCTTGCAGAAGGATCCCAGCACCTCGCTATTTTTCCACAGGGCAGACTTCTACACTATTCTTGCTTGCACTCAGTCCTCCTCTCCCCGCCACTTTCTCATACCCTTCCAAAGAGTCCCTTGTAATCAACTGCCTTTGTTTGTGCTAATGTCATTCTTTTTGTATGGCACGTTGAATTCAAGTACTTGGTAACTCAAAGCATCAAGTTTCTTCCCTAACTCTCTTCTCCACCGAAGAGAGATTGCTAGAGCTGAGTCTCCTGCAGTTTCCACCCTTGGCTGCACGGGGCCAAGCTGGAGCTAGCGAGTGCTGCACAGAAAGGCAGGACGTAGAAGTGTCAAGCTGATCTCAAGGGACAGAGATGTTCCCCAAAGTGTTTTTCCCACTCCATCAATGGCTGAGATCCAGAACAGACAGAGCTAGCGAGGTGACAGTCAGCCCCAGTGGCAGCTAAATTGTTCCCCAGAGCCTTCCAGAGAGCTGTAGCGATGCACCAGTACCATATTCCTCATCCCTCTGCAATGAGAGAGGGCAGTGCAGCGTCTTCCAACTCTCAAACTCACGCACAAGCCTTTAAGACATAACCTCAGGCAAATCACAACTGTCATTCTCCAGGTCAGACTTGGGAACAGTCACATACACCAGTCATGCTTCTACATCCACTTTATACACAGTACCATACAATATACAGAAACTTTTATATACATAGATCTTTATATAATATGCTATATTAATCTGTATCTTTCTTTACAGCAATATTAGTTTGGATCTTTCATACATAGGTACAAAAAGTCACATGAGAATGGCACATGAGGAGTGCTTTAGTTTCCTTGTAGTCTTCATGCTGGGGCAGCTCGGAGAAGGGATTCGGAGGGCGGCATTCCCGGGACAGGCAGTGACCTCTTGGTTGAGCATGGGGACACAGGATCCTGTGCTGTCTCCCCCCCGATTGCATATGCAAGTGCTCTAAGCCCTGCAAGAGGCAGTCAGAGCAGCTCAGAGCTCCCCAGAAGGACTGTTTCTCCCATAAACGCAAAAGGCTTTAGGTATAAAGAGGCAATGGGGGTCAAAGAGTTAATTCATTGCTACCCTCCTCTGAGCTGCCCCAGCACATGATGTGAGAGAGGTGACAGAAGCAGGCAGAAGGGCTTTTCCATAGAGGCATCGGTGTCCGCTGACAGAGAGAGAAGTGGGAGGCAAGGGAGTTACTGTATGCCGTTGCTGCGTGGAGCCCCCCACCAGCAGACAGCTCCTGTCGTGTGGAGGCCATCCAGCTGGGCTCCACCCAGCACAGCTGGCACGAAAAAAAGCACAAAAAGATGAGAAAAAGCAATCGTTTCCGCCAGTTCCTCTGGTCTTGCTGTCTCTGCTCGTTCACAGCCATAAGGGAGGACAGGCCAAACTGGTGGCTGTCAGGGCAGGACACCGGAGCAGAGAGCTGAGCCAAAGGAAAGGGTCTTGCAGGGCAGAGCGCTCCTCTCCTGCTGCCCCACGCACACAGGGCAGGGAGGAGCAACCCATCACCAACAATCCCTGTGTTGACATTAGTAATTAAGTTTATCACTAGGACAGGAGCTTGAGACTATTCCCTGGACATCACCTCGTGAGTCAGCTGCAGCATTTGCGGAGGCAAAGCTGGGAAGCTGTAGCCTCAGCAGTTGCAGATGATGCCACTGGGCCACCCGACACTGGCCATCAGCAAGCGCTGCAGACATACTGGTAAAGGAGTTACGACCCAAAAAGGTGCGCGGCAGTGGTCTAGCAAACACCCCGCGACGTGATCGCTTTGCACACACATCATCCCCAAAGCAGCGCATCGAGACAGGACAGACCGTACAGGCACGTGCCACCGAGGCAGCCCGAGCGCCAAGCGATGCAGGCGCTGCTTTGGACCGCTCCCTCCTCCTGGCACTGCCACAGGCACCAGGCACCTCCGACTCTGAGCCATCAGAACTGCACAAAGCCCGTGATGGAAAGCAGGGCAGTGGAATCCCAATAAAAACCAAAATGAAGGCTTGTTCCTGTGCTGCTCTGTGTTTAATGATTTTTTTTTTTTTTTTTTCAGAAATAAATAAGTAGCCAGACAGAGGTCCCCTCGTCATACAGATATGGTGGGCAGGTAGAAAACTTCAGTAAATGAGAAACAGAGCACAGGATGACACGGTGAGGTCAGAGGTCTCAAACACAGCAATGAAAGCAGCAAAAAATGCCCAACTCTCTAAAAAGAGAGCTTACCTTTGGAAGATGGCTGTCCCAGAGCCAGTGAGAGAAACGTCAATAAATCAAAACTGCGGCGGACAGTTCAGAATACGTTAAGTCCCTTTCAGCACAAGTTCTTGCAAAAACAGAGTCAGATCTTGAAAGAGTAGAAAGAGTTTTACTCGTGAATAGACCTGAGAGGAAGTTTTACTCATGAACAGACCTGTTAAAATACTGACTGAGGTCACGTACACCAAAGGTAAGAAGTGGTAGGAAGTCTTCCCTTCCTCCTGCACGGAAACCACTCGCTTTGCATAAGATGAGGTTGTAGATCGGAGGGGGCTGGCAGGGTAACTGCGGCGTGGGTTCGGGGGAACAGCCTGCCTCAGGTCAGGCTTTGCTAGTGGCACTTGGGTACGACCTGAGGCAGCAGGGGACAGGGGGGAAACGTGGCAAGTCCTAGCTGAGGGAGAGAGGGCCCGGCAGCAAGGGCAACTCTGAACCCGTCCTTGGTCACGCTGCATTCCCTTTCATACACCCAGAGAAGAAATAACGCGCAGAAGCGGGAAAGGAAGCTGGCAGATGTCTGGTCTCCAAGCAGGAGGCTTGGACCTCAAGCCAAAGGAAAACAAAGGCACAACAGGTATGAACTCAAGAAAATAAGCAAAAAAAAAAAAGAAAACAACAACAGTAACAGAGACAGCAAAGTGCTTGGAGACAGCTGATGCTTTTTAGGACTGCAAGTCCCTATGACAAAGCAAGGAATTGTGTTCTCCTCGATTGTTTTCAATTTCCAGGGTGCATGCCCTTAAGCAGCCTAAGTTTAGGCTAGCAACATCCTCCCGCACAGAGCGTAACAGCTCTCAGGGAAATGCTAGGCGCAGATACAGTCGGGAGACGGGGAAGAAAAGCGCAGCAGAAGTTTGGCAGTTCGCAGTACTCCTGCCACACAAGGAAGCCAAGAGCCTTGCTGCTCTGCAGAACACGCTGCCCTCCGCACAGCAGGCTGTCGTTATACAGCCAGAGATCTCCTTCCTAAAAATATTTCTCCGCTCTAATGACACAGAGTTTACAAATTAATAGGGTTTAGGGTTCAGGCTCTGTCTGCCACAGATCTAACACTCACCCATCTTGGCAGTGAAGGCCCCGACTCTCAGAGCTGGAATATAAAACTCGGAAGCAAACAAACCACAGCCCCCCCCGGCTCGTCCTTGCCATCTAACCTGCCACGTCTCGCTGCGAGGGGCAGTGGCTCCTGCCGTGAAGGGAACGGAGCAGACACACAGCCCGCTCAGGAGCTGGCAAGGGGGAGGAGGACATCAATGAATGCAGATAATCTATTTCACATACCTCTCACGCTTGACCCATAACACCAGCATGACCATCTGACTGGCGAGCAAGGAACTCCCAGGCCAAGTCCCACCTCCCAGCTGCAATCTTTCTTTCTCTCATCCTTCCCACAGCTGCCGAGAACAGGCAACGTTTGCCTCCACCAGGATGCACTCTGCCTGCAACATGGAGCATCGCCTCCTCCACGCAGGAGGACCATGAGAGGGAGCTTTGGCACAAGAGATGCAGTTCTTCCCTAAATCCAGCGCTGCAGTTCAGTACCGCACAGGCTCCGAGAAGAAGGTGCAACAAGCCTGATCCAGCCAGTGCTTTCCGATGCTTCAGAGCGACGTATTCCTTCACTCAGAGCAGTCTGTGCAAAACCGCTGAGTTTCCAACCCTCCCTTTCCTTAGGCAGGCTAAAGAGGCACCGGGCACACTGCAAGCAGGGAAGCAGCTGACATTTCACAGCTAAGAAACACCCACCATCCGTGTTAAATCTGTCTCGCTCTTTACACTGAGCTTTCAGGTTCAGTGCATTAGATATCTGACCCATTTCCCTTTTACTTCCATAACTCGTGACTTTTGCTGCTACAGAACTCTAATAAGGGAGCACTTAGCCAATGAGTATCTACTCACCCTATGCTTTTCCAACTAGAAAGAGGACCGCAGAGATTGTCTATAACTTCCTAAAGTGCAGAGAAGCTCTGTGAGAGTCTGTTGGCAGCAGCATAATTAAATAACAGGTCTCAGCAAAAATCCAGCTTTAGCGGGGTGAATTTAAACGGAAGGGATGACAAGTGACAGCATGGAAGGATTGTCAGCAAAAGCCATCTCAGACTTCAGTTGTCTGAGCAGAAAGGAACAATTGTAATGCTACAGATTGGAGGAAAGCTGAAGGAGCTTTTAAGCAAAAAGCAAAGCTGCTAGGTTTGTTGAGGGCTAGAGGTAATTTTAAATGTCTGCCAGTATTTCTGCATTACATTTAAAGACTTATAAACCACTTTATCAGCAAATTACCAACCTGCGTGGCTTAACATGCTCTGCAGGCAGCAGTTGCAACCACCATACCTACAAAAATGGAAATAAAATGCTACCGCTACCCTTGCTGCAAAGCCAGAACGTCCTCCTCCTGCCAAGGGAGGGGAATATCCCAGCGGTGGGTACGCGTAAGCACAAAGTGAACCCAGCATCGAGCAGAGCTCCAGCCCAGCCGATTCCCAAGGCAAACGCAGAAGGGCTTCTGTTGACTGTGGAAATGCAACAGGTTAGGCTAGAATGCCCTCCAGCATCGTCGTTCTGTTGGGATTTAGATGCGGGCTACGTTGACGAACATGCGCAGTGCTTATGTGTGCACATGGCATCCACTCACCAGCAGAAACAACGAGGAGCTTGTAGCTCAGTAGCTAAACTTTAAGACGCTCCAAGTTTTACTACATCTAAAAAACCCACTTGTTCAGGTTGTCAAACGTGTAAAGGAACCCAAGTACAGTTTGCATAGGTAATATGTATCCTATGAGAAAGGTCTAACAGCTATCCTAGGAAAGGGGCAAGCAACAGGGTGCCAATACAACAGCAAACGACAGAGCACGGATATTTTGGGCTAGTTAAAACTGATGCTCTTTCTCCCAGTCTTCCCTGTAGGGATATGGCCACAAAAGACAAACTCTAAACACACCAACACATGCATTTCAGCAATGATTAACCCCAACTAATCCCCATTGCAAGGGATAATTCTGATTATTCATATGCCCCACTTTGTAAATTAAACTGGGTATCTGTGTGGGCGATTCAGTGAAAATATTGGTCTTTGCCTGCAGGCAGATAAAAAAGCTGAGAAAACATCTAAGTGTATAAAGAATGTATTAGAAGAGGCCATTTTACAAATCAACAGGATGCTCTCAAAGATGTACAGATCTCATCGCCCCATCTAAAAGCAGGATACAGGAAGGATTAAAATGAATTTAAAAGTGGGAAGCAGTAGTAACCAGAAACATGGAAAAGCTTTACAGAGAGCACATTAAGACTGGGGCCCACATTAATCTAGAGCAGTGAAAAATCAAAGGGACACCTGATAAAGAAACAAAATCACTTAAGATACTAAGGGAAGGTTTAAAAACCCCGCTTAATTAGGCCCAGATTACAAAGAGTGAAACCGAGCAGAGGGGAACCTTATTAGGAGATGATATTTGAAAAAGTAAAGCCGTATTCATCCAGTTTGCTGCGCTTGATACAGATCAGCCCTGTTCTGTTTCTTTTGATAGAGACAGGACACAGCAACAAGTCAAGACTCCGGCAGCAGGAGCAGCTCCAAGGAGCACACACTGATCCTCTATCTCCATGCTCAGTGCTTTTCCTCCTTCTTACGTGCCCTTGTTCATTGACAGCAACACCTACTTCCCACCTAAATCCTGTTCCTGGTTGGGACCTTCAGCTGTTATTGCAATCTAAGCAACGATGTCCTAAAAATACAGAAATGGGAGTCACTGGGTTTGTATAGCTACACTCACAACCAGCTTTGCCACCTCAGTCCTCTGGTAGAGAGCAAAATATCTCATGTAACGCCTGTTTACTTTGAAAAAAGTTCTTAAAAAGTTGCAGAGATTATGAACGAACACTGAAAATACTGACCACAGACCAGGTAAGCAAAAGCTAGGAGATGGCTAAAGAACTTCTCAGTGTTGATAGCGCTTTGACCTTTCTAGATAGCCTTAGCTGCCACAGAGGGCAGCAGCACTCTCAAGTGAATCAAGACAGGAATCCCATTCAACTGTTTCAGGTCATCACGAGATCACAGGGAATAGCTTTCCTGTGCTTAAGTGGTGTTATCAAGGATGTGGACTAAGACACCATCATCCTGAGACAGAGCAACCAAGAAGAGAGCTAAGGTGGCTCCTGGTTAGGTGACAGGAATAAGGAGCAAAGAAAAGAGGAAAGGTTAGAGAGTGGCAGTTTTAGGAGAAAAAAACCCATGTTCCAAATGGAGAGGGCAGCTCCCCAGAGAAGGAGAGGGAATAATGGTAAGTATTGGAGAAGGGCTTTCTTTCTGTTCAGCACTTGTACATACTCAGCACAGCAAGATCCTGTATAAGTTCTTGGCACTGCTGCAATTAAAGCAACAATAAAAGCAATTATTACTGATGCAAAAGAGCCTCCAAAACCACAGCCAGCCAACATTACATGCTAAGGGCTTGACGATCAAAACTCACTGGGATATTATCAATGGGATTATTTTATTCCACTTTGGACACACCCAAAAGGGCTGGAGTGCAGCTTCTAAGTGCAAAAAAATGGACAGCAGTACCAAACCCTTCACACCTTGTGAGCGCGTTCGCAGCAGGGTCAGAGGCCGTTCCCAAGCTGTTGGATGGAGCTCGACACACACCTACTTAAGGGCCTCCCGTGTCGCCCCTGTGAATGCTTCAAGGCTTCAGGATTACATTCCACTACAGCCTGCCGAGAATATCGCGAACAAGCATGCAACGGCAAGTGCCAATTACACAGCCAGCTGAGATCTGCCGCACCAGGGGATCGTGGAAAGGGCAGAGAACCCTGCTAGACTCTTTGGCAAAGCCGCATTGGTGTAGAGGGTTTCACTTGCTGCACTTTAAAATTAAAGTGCACAAAGCCCACTCTCTGCTCTCCAGGAACTGCATGGCCTCGGCTCCACACCTCTACCAAAAAGTTCTGAGAGGGGATTTTAAGGATGTGTCATTGAACCGAGCGAACTGCTGGCTGCTTGGCTGGGGTCTAGGGTGTCAGGCACTATGAACTGCACTTCCAGCACTGCCTCCCCGTGGGCTGGAACATCCCATTGAAATATCGAGGGAACATACAAAGATTAGAAGGCACAAAGCGTAAGAGTAGGAACCAGAAGCCAAGAGATTAAGAAATCTGAAGACGCTTCATGTTTCCAAAGACAGCTGCACATCAGAGTGGAGTGAGGGCAGAGAAAGCAGGCAACAGTGTGCAGTACAAGTGAAGGAGGTAGCTACAGGCTTAGCTTCTTTTTAAAAAAAAACCAAAACTTTCCAGATATGCTCTTCCAGCATGAAATAGGAGATCAGCCTGTCCAAATGCTCTTACAGCAAAGGAGTGATGAGAACCAAGACACAGAAAGACATTTAAAGCAGAAATAACACAAAGAACGTGGATTTACTTTGTGAGGACTGGGAACAGATGTGTTTGTCAAGAGAGAACAACGGAAAACAGGAATTACCCATAATGTGATACAACAAGAACCTTAACTAAAAGGGCTCTTTTGCACCTTTACTGCCGTGATCTATGGCAAGCCCAGGTCACAAGCATTAGGTATTTCCAGGCTTTTCAGAAGAAGCCTAATAATCACAGAGCACAAACAAAGCAAAAAAATGCAGCATGCCAGGCTGTTTCCTGCTACAGCTGGTCAGGGCAAGGTAACCCCATTCCCTGGGGACACAGTTCCAATGGCACAGAGAAGGAAACAGTCACACACAACGATTGTGTCTTCCAGGACATAGCGGAGGTACGCCCAGGTCAGAAGTGACTTTCTAGTGCAATATCGTGACCCATTAAACATCATCAGGTCACTCCTGAAACAACATTTTTTTTTCTTAAGAGGGAGATAATCCACCTTCCTCACCTTGAGTCATCTCCCCACCATCCTCAGGTAGGGCACCAGTAGTTCCACCTAGTCGCAGAGATGGCCATCTCCTAATACCTCACTGCCAGGGACAGAGATGATTCTTTCATTAATGTTTGTAAAGTGCTTTCATTAATGTTTGTAAAGGCAGATATAAAGCTCTGCCTAAGTGCTAAGTGTTATTACTACCCATCTTCTGCCGACGATTAAAGGCAGAAATGAACTCCTTTTCCCCGCTCTATCAAGACGTGTCAGCAGTCTGCATCAGGAGGTGAGCTAGCCTGCTAGCCTCAGCCTCCCTACACTTCGGCTTCCCTTTTCCCCCCTCAAAACTACCCAGTTTATTGTGCGTATTCCCAGACACCACCTTTTTAGTGTTTCTTGGGTGTGTGCAGCAAATTCAGCCTTACCCTGTGATCTGCAATAGTGGATGATCTGATGGCACTTACATAGCTGTTCTACACGAGCTCCTGAACCACACAAGCTCTCGGCAAGGGGAACAACACTGCTCTTTTCTGAAGGGCTTACAAAGAAAAAAGTAACTTCTTGTTGCGCAGCATGAAAGCATTCTTCTTTTACAAATTACTTGGAATTCAGAGGGGCTTCTTCCCTCCAATTCAAGACAGTACAGAAAAGGTCACCTTTGGAACCTAAACCATAGGGACAGTATTTTACTGCCCATTTAACAAAGTCCCTGCGCTTCTAAAGGCCCTGTAATTTATAAGGAGCAAGGGACAAAGTATGCCACAGGAAATTGTTGAGTGGGAGATCGGCACTTGGACACAAAGTCCAGTTCACTTCTGTGCACCTGAAGTCATTCACACCAATGCACACCGGCTATAAAGTGCTCTCGTTCTGACTCGATGGCATTTGACACCACTCATGCTCTGTTTGTGTGGCACCCAGGACAGCACAGCCCTGACCCATGCCTGGGGCTTCCAGAGACAATTCAACGAACACAGCTAGAGGCTGGGGATAACAGGAGCTGAGGGATTTGTCATGAGCTAAGGTCCTGGGAAGCACAGCATCCTCCCACAACGGAAATATCACAGCTAAGGAGGGGAAAGGAGGGCAATAACATTTCTGTGATTATAAGGAAGTTAAAACAGGAATTGCTTTTCCAGTGAGGGAGGACAGAGCTCCAGTGAGACTGATTGGTAACTGCGCTGAGCTTTGATATGAAGGTGTTTTGTCAATTAAAGGCCTTCTACAGGTCACAGTATGTTTAACTTTCTAGATAGGTAGTTTCTCTCCTGCTTCCATCATTGGAAAGTCCCTGCCTAGACAGGTCTATAGCAGGCTCCTCCGGGCACCGAGGCTCTGTGCAGCAGCGCTCAGGTAGTTTTACTAGCGACTTGGTCAAGCTTTGCAATGCGGTGTTGTGCAATGGGGAGCTGGACGAGGGAGGGTGGGCAAGGGACACACGCAGCTTCCCCCAGACTCCAATCCACTTTAAAAGCAGGGGACTTGCAATCGTACCTGCCCATCCTCTCTCCCCTCAGTCCCCAGAGGGAACAGCACAGGAAGGAGAGAATGAACGTGCTTTTTGCTTAGGGAAAGCCTCCCTGTTTGCTTAATAAATACCTTCCAAAAAAGCTTAGCAGCTCTGTAAACACACAAGAGATTTCAATACTTAGTAGAAGTTCATCTTTTCCCTGAACTCCCAATGACAGAGGCTGGCACTGATCTGCAATTGCTGCAAACGGGCGGTGTGAGGACCCAGCGGAGTCCAGGAGAGGCTCCCAGGCTCCGCAGGGACCTGGCAAATAACACTGGATGTCAAGAAGCCTGTTAAATTTTTGAGTTGATCCATCCATGCAGCTCTGAGATGAGAATCCTGTCAGTCCTGCAGGAATGTCGCCAGCTCAGAGTGGTCCAGGGAACTGAGAAGTGATGATGGTGACATCCAGGAGAACTCTTTCTGGCAAAGGAGGGACATAGCAGAGGGCTCTGGCTCTTCAGAACGGTGTCCTTTCCTCTCCGAAGCAGCCTGGTGGTCACTGAACACAGAAGTACTCAGGGGAGAGAAAACACAGCGCCAGCCCCATTCTTGCTGCACCTGGCCAGGGGAGGGGAGACTGCATTTGGGGAGAATACAGCCCCAATGGCTTTAAAACAGGAGAGTGTCCTACAAAAGCAATCCCCATGGAAGTGTGACGAATTGGATCTTGGGCCAGATCCGACGTGGTAGTGCAATAGGGCCCAAAGTCTCAATCCGCTCATTTCCAAAACCACTGACACAGTACCAAGGGGTTGATCTGGCCTGGCCCCCTTGCTTCTGTCTATCCAATCCTCGAGCTTCAAAGAATCCACCCCTTCACCCCAGAGGATTCCCTGAAGGAGGGTATCTCACTCCCAAACTCAGCAGGTGCCCTGGGGCAAGGAATCTGCCTCCGAAATGAAATGAGACAGGCTGAGGTAGGGAACTTGCATCTACCTGTAGTGACTCAGACCCTCTTAGTGTAGCAGGCCTCGCGAGGCAATGCTTCTTCTCCCAGCTGCAAGCACAGGACTCAAGCACAATCCATCCTCCAGACACCAGCGTGCCACCACTGTGTCACCCCAGAAGGAATGTTTCCAGCTGTCTCCTCCAATCCGAACTGCCCGATGACCACCTCCTCCCAGTATTATCCCAGCACTCAGCCTACGGGATCAGCTCTCAGAGCCGCACCCCTTTACCCTGCACTAGAGGGCCGAAATCATGAGGTCGTCCTGCTTGGCAGGGCTGGTTACATGCCCAGAGGGGGTGGAAGTCCGGATTTTGTCAGTGGCCAGGCACTCCTGGCTGCTCACGCCTGTGGGAGTGATGTCCATGAGTTCTCCAGACGAACTAAGGGGGAAAGAGGGTGAGACAGAGATGCCCGACGAAGGATCTGTTGAGCCTGCAAACAACCTCGGGGGCTTTGGGACTAGGTTGGGTTCATATTGTGCCCTCAACAGGATCTCCTGATCACTGACAGACTTGGGCATCTCTGCAAAGTCACTGGAGCTGTCTGACACCATCATGCAGTAGATGTCCTGGAAGGAGCTGCTTTTGCTATCCAAATTAAAGAGGCTGTCTATGAACTCAGCAAACTCCAGCACTTGGGGACTGGGAACATCGGTGAGCCGTCCGTTCTGGAGGGACAGCTCCTCACGAGGGGCTAAGGAAACGCGGTCCCCCTCGCTGCTGGCCCCCTCCTCGCTGCAGCGTCGCTGGGGGGTAGTGCCACCACTGTTGAGGACATTGTCAGGGGGCTGAGTCTCCTGGGAGTGCTTGGAGAGGCTGTCAGCAGCCAGCAGCTCTGTCCGCGAGCTGAGGGAGGGGTTCTCCTCAGGGATAACAGGGTCTATATAAAAGCAGTGTGTCTCATCCTTCTCCATGACAGCATGGAGGCTGGGGGAGCCCCGGATGCTCCGAAAACCAGAGGAGCGCCTTGAATCAAAGCTGTAGATGGATTCATTGTCCGAGAGGCTCTCCATGGTCGCGAGAGGGGCACGACGGTCCTGCAGCTCCACAGACAGACGTTCCTTTGTGTCCAGGAGAAGCAGCTCCACAGGGTCTTTCTGCACAGGAGAAACTGGCTTTGTCTCATAAAACCCCTCCAAGCTAATTTCAGACTGGGACTTGCTCCTGCAACGAGAAACAGATAACGTGAGGCTGCGTCACTCCACAGAACCGCCAGCTGCCAGAACAGCCAGAGGAACCAAGTCTTGGGCACAGAGTTCCTCATACACACTGAGGGCACATGTTGTTGCTCTAACCAGAGCCATCCACAACTGCAAAAAATGTGGATTATCTCTCCATCCTCCCAGCTGAAAATATTAGGTATGGTTTCTTCCCTCTGCAAACTCAGGTTCTTGCCCTTCTCCCTTTTCTCCTGGCTAAATGTCTTCCCTCTTAAGCACCGTTTTCACTCAGGACCATGGTTCTGCTCCCAGTGAAACTTGCAGCGCTTCTAACTGAAGCACCCAAAACCATGGTGCAGTCTCCACACATGCAGACAAACCCCTCTCTCACCCTACACCTCTGTATCAGAGAGGATTGAGGCAAGAGAGGTTGAAGGACTAGCCTACAGTTAACCTGCTACTTTTTCTTCTCACACTCTGGAACCACTCCAGTCTCAAGCCTTCCCCTCCTTCTCCATGCTGGCAATCCCTACCTTACTACCACAAATACCAGGAGGCTGTTAGACCATTGCCCATGACCAATTCAGCGACCATTTCAGGTAGCAGATTTTAAAATAGGTAAAAAAGCAGTTTACTCAGCTTAAGACAAGTACAGATCTTTAGAAAGACTCCAGTCACACTAAGACTTTAAAGGATCAGGCAGGCTCCTCCAGAAAGACACAGGGAAGGAGCTCCCCACACCAAGCACACACAAAGCCTGGGGTTAGCTGTGGCCAAAGCAACAGCCCTAAAGACAAGAACTTAGGGAAGTATCTGGGAAAAGAGCTTGGGAGAGGACTGTTGCACCTGCCAAAAGGACATGATGTATAGGGAAAGGTTTGTAAGTTAGGCCAATATTTGATCCCTTCGTAACTTCAGAGTAACAGCGATCTGAGAATAGGTTTCAAGACCGCCAAAGGAGGGACTCTGACAGTAAGCTGGCTCTAACCTTGAATTAAACACAACCAACCTACAACTGCTTCCACTCGAGCACCTCCCTTAAGCCTCTCTGCCCCCTCCCTTGTTCCTTTCCCTTTCATATCTCAGAATTCCCCCTCTGCTTTCACTCACACCTCAAGGGGAAGCAGCTCCTTGGGTCTGCTCTGGCTACGGCACAGAAACCACCACTCCTCTCCCTGCTGCTTGACCTAGTTTGCATTCTCAGTCTTACTGTAGCCTTCACAAACATGGGCCGATCCCTGTTCCTGCTGTTTCATCACAGCTGCGGTTCTGTTTCTAAGCTCTCCTTCACTGCCTCTGACCATTCACTCTCTCTGTGACAAGAACTTTACCATTTTCATATTATTTGCTGTCTTATCTTTCTTCTAAATTTAAATTTCACTCATGTTATCTCAAGGATACTCAGCTGTCCATCACTCAGCACAGACCATCTCACCCTGCCTCTTCCCACACACACAGCTTCTTCTTGGGTCTCTCTACCTGAAATCTCCATAGGAGTGCTTCCCTTGCAAAGAAATAATCCTCTCCCACCCACAAAGCTGTCTTCTGTTTCCACTCACAACTCCCATTTGCTATCTCTGACTACAAACCATCTTCCTTCTCTCATCTTCCCTGTTTTGTCTGCAAGTTTGCCCTATAAAACACAATTCTGTGACTGAAGTCATGTGCTCCAACTTTGAAATAAGTCTTTGCCCACATTTTTATATTTATTTTCTTTGCTTCTTGCAAGTCTGTGCTCCTGCAACGCCTCAAATGTTATCTGAAAATCTGCAAGGAGTCCCTCTGCCATTGGCTCCTGGAGGAAAGCTGTTTACATACACTACAAAGAATAAGCGCTTCCCCAAACCACTCCTTTGTATACCTTCTAGATGTTCCTCCACCTTTCGGCCTTTGCCAGACTACTGATGTCAGTGCTCAGTGATGGTCCAGCTTTCCAAAAACAGCCCCTGTAGGAACACCTTCAGCACTCGGAACATGCCGTTTCCCCTCGCCTGCTTTCCACTGGACTGAGCTTCCTGCTCTTGTCCTTCACAAACAGGACACCAACTGCTCTCCCCTCACCGGTATCCATGTTCCCAGATTGTCCTGTTTATAATATTACACAAGTCACATCATAAAGTAGCTTTAAATGCCTATCTGCTGGCAAGCTTATGGCTTTCACTGCTTCTCAGCTTTTGAGAATCACCATATAGGCTATCTTTGGGCACATAAATCACACAGGAAAACAGAAATTTGGCTGCAAGCTTTGCCTTTACGGTTTCAGGGAAAACCCCATTTCTCTGGAAAAGGAGAAAAGGAAGTTTCTTCCATACCCTCAACTTCTAGGCTCTCCTGACCTGGCTGCACTCACAGATTCTTGAGCAACACAAAGGATTTTCCCCCCCCAACATGACACAAAACATACTGAAGCTAAGTAAAAGTCCCACAAATGCAGCCCTTGGATCTATCCTTCCCACAAATACTGATCACAACGCCCCAAGAGAAAGAGGACCCACACCTAGAGCCAACAATCCTTCAAAGAAATCAAAGATATATCCTTACTTAGTACTGCTGTTCCTTCTGTCCACTGTTACGGCGCCAGTTCCGATCTGCACTGAGGGTCCACTAGGCAAGGGCTGACTCTGGAAGATCAACTCCGGGGTGAGATCCACTTCTGTAGGACTCACCATCACTTTGGCTGCAGAAAGTAAAGCTGTTTTCCCCTTGTTGTAATTCTCCAAGACCTATTCAAGGCAAGCAGAGGAACAGTAGTGCTTTACTGGAGGTAGCAGCTTTGCTGTTCTCAGCTCAGGACTTTCAAACGGCTGGATTTGCCTCTGCTTCTTACCAACGTCTTCCGCAAGCACAGGGCAAGGTCTTCAGATAAAGGATTATATCAATAAATTCTGACATGCTCTATCCTGTCAGAATGCCCTGCTGGGAATCCAGTGCTGGGGAGGTGACTGGAAGGAAGCTGGTACGAGCAGCCTTCAGACCAGCAGGGCAGAGGAGACTTCGCTAAATCTCCATGGTAGAGCTGCGTGGCTAGCAACTGCAGCTTAGGGGCAGAGACCCATTCTACAACTGCTAAACATAAGCTCAATCACCCCTCAGACTAACAGAGGGGCTGCAGCCACAGCGTGGAGGAATTCTGTCACAGCTTGGATTTCACCCAAACTGCAGTCTGTAATGGGCAGCTTCTGAGAGAAGGAAGCAAACAACACCCAACCTCACATTATTATGACATTAAATTTGAAAAGAAGACCTAGTCTGGGACTCTGGGTATTGGGATGGAGAACTACATTCCATTTCCAGGCATCATTACATTCAACACTAATTGCCTGTGTACGATTGGCCCAGAGCACAATCTTCTTTCCTCCTCCCCTCCAAAGTAAGTGGCCCTGTGTATTTAAACAGCCAGCTCTCCTGGGCAAGGACTACCTCTTCTGTGTACATAAAGGCCTGGGACAAGGTACTTGTTTTATTAAGGCACCTAAGCGCTCTTGCAATAAGAATTACTAAAACTGGACCCCAGCGAGGGTACCTTCCTGGCCCTTCAATAAGCACACAGAGCTTTAGCTTGGCACCAAGAAGCCTGATCAGCTCATACGCTGGAACCACCAGGCCCCTTGTCCATTTTGTGTTTACAGCTCACCTCATCAGCATCGTTATGCCGAGCCTTTCTTGCCCAAACCTGGGTTTCAGGCATTCAAAGCCGGAGCCCATGTTATCGCACTGAACGATCCCTCCCCACCCCGATCCTAATTCTCTGCATTACCTTGTTGAGCCCTTCCATGACCACATATGGGAGGTGTTCGTGCAACATCGCTGGTGAAATGATCACTTCATTAAACGCCTTATTGTCACCCCAGATAGCAAAGTAAGTGGGATCCTCTTGCTCGCAGCAACTGGAAGAGGAGTTGGGATCCAAACAGAGGGGAAAACAGGGAGCAGGGGATGAAAAGCAGGCCAATATTTTGGCATGCAAAAGAAACAGCAGGTTGCAGAGACAGAAAAAGCAACAGGAGGAAAAACAGAGGGAGAAGATATTAAAGTACACATGCTACTGCCATTGCTCCAAAACTCTGCACTAGCCAACGGTGACATGACTATCTTTTTATTCTGACAGCACAGACACAATCACTGTCACCATAAGACAGCGTGGGGGTAAAAAAAAAATTGCCTCTTTGATAGATGGTTTCCTGTCTTGGGGAGCCTTTTCCAAAAGGAAAATTTTCACCCCCACCCATGGGCTGGCTTCGCAGCTCTGCGCATACTGACCAGCACTGCTCTGCAGGGTGGTTGTGCACCACGTGGATGATGCGGCCAGGTGGGTAGAGTGGTGTGCTTGCAGACAGGGCAATAGTCAGATCACTGGGATGGGTCCAGAGGCGATTACTCGTTACCGAATTTTCTTCCGTCTCTTCAGGGAGCTCTGACTTGGGTATGCACTTCGTAGCGCCCACAATGATTCGCCACTGTTCAACACAAGAGAAAGGAGGGAGAATACTGAAGGAGAAAAACATCAAAGAAAAGAAGAGTCATCTCACAAGACACCATTGGGAGGTTTAAACTGAATACCTAATACCAGAAAAAACAAGCCTTGTGCCCTGATTGCTTAAATAATAGACCTAGAGGTAAGAAATAACCCTGCCCAGAAAAGCTGTTTCTTCCTTTCCCAATTTTAACCTTAGAAGTGGCAACATCTCATCCTTTCTTTTTTTGCTGGAGGTTTTTGTAGAGTTAAGGATCTAGAGGAAGCACCAACTTGTCCACCAACTGGGAACTTAGTATCTTCCAGGATAAACAAGGTAGATGGAATCTGAATTTTTAATGTACAAAAATAAGCAGAAAATTATACAACATAACCAGACAAAAATTCTGTTTAGGCCTTTCTTTATGCACTAAAAGAAATCCTAAAAAACCAAAAATTCACCAAAAAACCCATAAGCCAAAACACAAAAACCATAGAATGCTAACAAGAAAAAGAAATATAAGCTCGGTTTTCTCCCTCTACAGGTCATTTCTATAATATTTTACCCCTAAAAAATCTTAAGATCTCATGTTTTTTCCATCTCAGTGTAACGGTAAAGAAGCCTGGGGAGGAACAACTTTCCACATTTCCTATCTCCAAAACATTAACAGACCGCTTATCCTAGAACAGCACCACCCAGACAGCACGCAGCAGTGTCTATAAGCAGCCAACTGTTGTACTTCCTAGCCTGTTACCATTTGTTACTGGCCAAGAAAAGCCACAGTTGGAACACAGACTTCAAAACAGGCTCAGATCAGAAAATTTCCTGCTCAGTTATTTTACACCTGTGATAGTGAACTTACAGCACGTGAGCCGGAATCATCACACAGCCTGCAAACGGAGTGCAGCCCTTTGCCCTGACCTCTCTAGCTGCCTTCCAGCTCTTGCCATCACTCCTCTGGTTACCTAAATAGTAGTCACAGTGGACCTGAGGAGACCTGGAGGGCAGGAGAAGTCTGCAGTATTGCTATGTGACACTAAAAGTTTACCATCACTGCTCAGAGACTCACCTTCAGGTGTCTGTTAATCTTCACTCTTACCTTTGGTTTGTTACTTCTTTGAAGAACATCCAGAAGCTGCCGGCGAAATCCCTCCAGCTGAGAGAGACCGATTCTGGAAAGAAGAAGATGTGTTTACAACAGCAGGCAGGTAACAGGATGGTAGGGACACACAGCACAGAAGAACAAGAACCTATGCTACAAAAGATACTACAAGAATGCACCAACACCGTAATGCAGATCATTTCAGGGGCGGGTTGTGGCATCACCCAGGACCAGTAACCAGGGTTAAGAGGCCACAGAAAACCATCGTGACAATAAACAAGTATGAAATGTAATAGCAGAATCAGATCAGTGAACACAGATATGAGAGAGATCAATGAACAGATAAGGAGGGAGATGATGCAATCAGAGAAACAAGTGAGCAAGAAACCAGTATAGGATGACACAGAACAGGTAAGTTAGAAAGATGTCAGAGCTGTATGACACCACTAAACAGATTACAGCATGGGCAAGATTTTGTCATACAGGTTACCAAAAGGCATATTCAATACCGTGTAGTACTTTTCCTCCACTGGATTCTACATGCCTTATATTGTACAGACAGAAATGTCACCATTTCTCTGAGGTCACACAACAGGACAGAAGCAAAAGTAAAACCCAGGTTGTCTGGCTCCTAGTCCAACACCCTGTTCAGCAGAACATGTCCCAGGAGATGACGAGATGTGAGAAATGCCAAGACACAAGAAATGAGGGAGCCGGTTCAGAGATGTGAGATGATATGGAATAAGTATTCAGGGACAAACAGTACAAAATGAGATGACAGCACATCTAGTTCAGGGTGGAGCATAAAGAGGTCCGAGATAACACAGGCAACCAGGAAGATGGCATTGACATGTCAGATACCACAATGAGTATAATTACAGAGGCAGGATATTCACCCGTTTCTTTCTTACAGGCAGCTGAGAGACAGGGAGGGATATGCCTATTAAAAGGTGTGTGAAACACCAGTATAGGTGTCCAGGTAAAAGACGCAGCAATACAGGTAACTAGGAAGACAAGTAAGAAGCATACAAGGACAGGTAAATGAGGAAACTGGAGACAGATATGATCTAGGTGTTTCTGATAGGAAACAGGTGACTTTGGTATAGAACAGCAGGTACTCATCAAGAAACTGAGACACTTCTCAACTTGCCTGGGCACTAGATCTTTGCCAAGCACGACTGCAGTCACAAACTCTTTTGAATACTCCATGGCATCCTCACTGGAAGAGAAACAGGACCAAGAAGAAGCAAACAGTGTTTCACTAGAAGCAAACTGTACTTCATCCCCAATTTGCCACTGGTGTTAGAGAGGTTACCAAACAGTGAACCAGGGTCATAAAAACCACAACCCAAGCTGCTCAAGGCTTTTGGGACTTGCACCTTGATAAAGAAAAGCCTGATATTCACATCCCATGCCCCAAGCAACACTACTCTGCATATGGCTCTAAATATACTTGGAAAAGAAAAAGTACTTTAACTCAATGCCTCATAGTCATTTTCCAATACTTTGGGAATGGCCAGGACAGCAGAAAGGAAGAAGATTTTCCATGCTCCCGAGACTACTTTACAAAGACACTGTAGAACTAAGATGGCCACTTTCTGCAGCAACCTGAGTACCAAGATAAGAGGGAATTAAGGCTTCCACTCTATGAGCTGGTTCTGCAGTCAGCTACCTTCCTAGAGATCTTCTGAACCAGACACCACAGGCAGAGCCTGCATCACTGACCTAGACATGATCCAGGGCATGACACACAGTGCAACAAAAGTGTGGCGGTCAGAGGCATCTCCGTGGACTCTGAAACAGTTAAGGTAACACAGCACAGCTTGGCCCAAGCTATCAAGGGATCTCAGGAGTGGAAGCTCCGAGCAGAAAGCTGTAAAACTCTCATGAAACATTCCACAGAGCAACTCCTCTATAGCGGCAGAAGACCAGGGATTACTATCATAACAAGGCATGCCAATATCCAGATTCATTAGCAGGATGGTTTAAAACCCTTGGCTGCTCCTGGAACATGATGCAGTAACTATCACAAGAAGCTTCTGATAATCCATAGCTGCTTTCAAGTGCCCCCATGATATCTGTCACAACTAGAAAGGCCTTATCTCACTTTGCAGCAATCAAGCAGGATGTTTTTGTTTGGCTGCCATGTAAATAACATGACCAGCAGGCCTGTTCCAATTTACAGCAGGAGGAATTCACCATATGTCTCTTCAGAGATCTCCGAGGCAGCTACCCTATAGCCAAGAAAGAGAAACAGGCACCCAAGAAGCACAATCCCGCTGCCCTATTTTAGGCACCCACTTCAGAATGACAGAAATCACACCCCAGAAGTGCCAATTTCTTTGTCAGCAGCAAAAGGAGTCCAAACAACTAGATCAACTGAGGTAGACATCTACATTTGGTCAAATATCTCCCTTATTGTACATCTATTCACAGCAGATGGGGAGAGGACACACTGGCACTATGCAGAGAATAAGGAAATTGCACCCCATCCACTCAACTTGCATTTTCGACAAGTCAGGGTGAAATTAGAGCTATAGCCACAGACAACTAAGTCATAAACCAGAATATTTGGGAGAGTGGCCACCTGCCATCATAACCTAAACTCCAAACTATAACACAGAGCAAAGGCTGCCAACAACCCTCAGCTCCTATAGACTGCCCCTCCATTTTTCTGCATGCAGAGACTTGTCTTTCACTGCTCCTCAGAGCATCACAAACAGGATCCGATCCAGCTACAACTATCCCCCCCGCCTCTCTCTCACCGGTCCTCCTGCCCCAACACCTACCTCAGCAGCCCACCTGGGGGAGAATAGGCAAAGCACTTCAGTGATGGGTACTGCGGACGCAAGAGGAAGGACAGGATGGCAGCCGTGCCAGCCCCTAGGGAATGACCAACCACAATCAGGCCGTAGTGTTTTGTTCCTCTCCCCTGAAAACAAAAAAAACAACAAAAAAAATCCCAAACCAGAAATTGAGGTCAGACTGAAAGGTAAGTCCACAACCCCCCAAAATCTGTCCCTTTCCCCAGCTGTGAGTCTTTCCTATACATGAGCACTCCAGACTCCAGCTAACCAGTGGGAACCAGTGAGGGTATGTTAGATTTTGAAGCGGAAGCAGAGTTCTGATTTACACTGTTTAGTCTAAGTCACAGTGGCAGTCCCAGCACACTCCTGCCCTGCAATGTTGCTTGTTCTGAAGGGATGCTAGAATTCATTCTTTTCTAGTATTCTCTCCTACATCTCCATCGGTCAGCATGTGACCTACTGGGTCTTCCCTTAAAGAAAAAAGGTAGGAAGAAAAAGGAAATGTACACAAGCTGTTCGAGTTATTTAGGATTTGATATGAGCCTTTTGCTCCTCCTCGAATCCGACAGCCTTCTGATAATACCAGAGTCCAGGCTCACATATCTGAGGTCTCCTTGGTTCTAGAAATTACTTGCTTTCACTAATTCCGCCACTTGTGCAGGCTGAAAAACAGAAATCCTAACTAGCAGTTTGAACAGTAGCCTTCTAAGTCTAGATGCTCTCAACAGCTGGCCACTGCTCAAGTAATTCAGAGAAAACTATCCTCTAATGTTTTGTACAGTTCTTGTTATTCAGAGGCTAGAGTGCTAGGCATGGCTTAGAACCTACAAGTTCACTCAGACAACGTTTGAAGTTTCAGTCTTGTTTTTCTGCAGAACTCTGCCATGCCCTGTAGGCTTTACACAGGGAGAGAGAATCCAGCATCTGACTCTCCGTGGCCACAGGTCACCACAGTGGTGGCTATACTTGGACTTCTGCATAAGATGAGAAAACACACATAGAACATAAGACCAGGCCACAAGAATGAAAGATCTATCTTTGTGTCGTTTTCCTTCTCAAGACCACCTCTAAGCCACCGTCGTGCCTGTTACAGTCAGTGAGGTGAATGCTGGGGGAGATTTAAGACTTTATACACCTCACATGTTACACTTTTTCCCTGAATATCTGTTGCTGGCAACTGTCAGAAACAATGTACTGGGCTAGATGAACCTTTGGTAGGACCTGGGATGGCATTTATGTTCTGGCTATAGCACTTTTTCAGATATTCTTCCGAGTTCAGCTTCGGACAGTACTTAATTTTCCACACACAAGCCAGTTGCTCCATCTCATATTAATCAAGCTCTCTCCATCCTTGTGGGTCAGGTCCAGCTAGTTACACTATTTTTCATCAATTAGAAGTTGGAACCACCATACATAAAGCCAACTTCAAACGGAACAGAATATGATACTTATTATCATGTACAGGAGACAACCGAAGTATAGAGCTTCGAACATCACTGTACCCTTACCGGTCAGGTAGGAATTGAGCTCTATAGGACATCAGGAAAAATTCCTCATAAGCAACAGCTCACTTAAGACCAATTTTCACTTTCTAGGCAGAGAGGAATAAAGCACCATATAGAGAAGTCGGATGCCTACGTATCTCTCCCTGCATCTACCAAACATCACAAGGCAGACACTTCAGCGTTGACTGGTATGACACTCAAGTTTCAGGGAACCATAGAGGCTTTTATCCCTCTTTTCTTTCTCCCTTGAGCTATTGCTAATTTCCCCATGGGCACTGCTCAGGCCAAGGCACTCTTTGGGCATGAGAAAAGGACAGCTGTGTGACAGCAGGGAATCAAGCAGTTCAGAAGTTCCCTCCCCAACGGGGACAGACTGTACTATTACTGACATATAAACTACGGTAAGCTGCTTTGTAACGTCTCTCTTGGGTTCTCCGATAGCTCTCTATCACAAGAAGTGGGCACACACAGACAGTCAGCATGGCATCCCATTACTGTCTCCAAAGAGAATCTCCATAGAGATGGGATTTTAGTTCCTGTTGATTTGTTTTTAGTGTTCCCTGTCCTGCATTGCCACCAAATGGGACTTCCTGCCTTAGTTTTGCCTAAGGGGAAAAAAAAAAAAAAAATCAGGAGCTCTGCAGTATTGGTGGTTTGAAAATAAAAAAGCCTTGGGGGAATGAGTAGTTGCCTGTCTGGCAATCCAGGGGGATAGGAATTGAAGGAAGTTTTGAGAAGTTAGTACAGCAGATTCAGGGACATGGAGGTTTCCCTAAAACCAGCGTTTTAGGGAAACCTCATCTTCTGTATAGGCTGCAAGGATAAGAGAAAACTAATACTCACTAAGTCTCGGCCAAAAGCTTGAGAAAGCACCATTTCTTGCTCCAATTTCTTCTTGATGTACTCAGCAGATAGCACCATTCCCTGAGGGAAACATGAAGACAGAACAGGATGTAAACGGTTGCGTATCAGCCCTGATCTAAACATCTAACAGACCCCATACTGCCCCGAATGCTGTGTAAGCTCTAGAGTGCCACACAGCACGTGTCAGGGTTGAGGAAGAATACTGACTCCACTCCACATTCAGGAATAGACTTCATTAGACACATGTCTTGGCTCACTGATTACCAGAGCCACAAACTGTTTAGAAGTAATGAGAGTTCTTAAATTAAGATAATGCTCAAAGGCCCTATTCCTGGGCTCATGGTACAAAGTCTAGGGGAAAAAAAAAAACAAAAACAACCAACACAAAACAAACCCAATTCTTAAGCACAAGGTTGTGTATCTGTTAGTTCAGCAGACACTGAGATCTGCAGGAGAACGGAGAAACAAATGTTGATTTTCTGCACATCAGTGCCTTAACTGCAGAACTGTACTCTTCCATTTAAATCTGTGAATGAAAGCATGAACTAGCCTAACAAGTTCACAGGGAAAATACAAACACCAAGACGCTACTGGAGGGAAAAAAGCAGCAGCACTATCTGTATAGGAAGAGTTATTGATGACTGGAGAAGGCAGCAACTATTAAGGGGATTCAGCTGTCAAAGGACATTAATCACAAATTATTAAAGGTTTTTATTCACTAGAACCTAAGAACTGCTGGAAGATAGGAAACAAGCCGATAGTCTGCTTCTAAACATTTATCCTCTCTGCTGATGGCTGCATCTGAAGAGTGTTTCTCCCTCTGTGTAATAATTACAAATGCAGTTGATATGTTATAAACAAGCAAATTTGGTCTGTTGCATAAATTCTTGGTTATGCCTTTACTACAGTTTAACTCAGTGGTAAGCAAGCCTGAACTACAAAGGCTGAGAAACAGTGATGTAGTCCAGGGCAAACATGCGTAAACAGAAATCACCTACTTCTAATTTGGTGATTACAGACCTCAAATAATTCACACTGCCTGGGCTGGTCAAAGACCAGGGAAGCTCATTCTCCTTTGCTATTTTCCATTACACCCCTACCTGAAAACAGTTTAAGTACAAAGTGAACATTATTGAGCACTGTTTAATCTCAGGGACATAAAAGAATCCATGGCCCCCTCAAAAAGCAAAGAAATGTGGAATTTTCAGAGTCCTCAATATCGAACACACCATCAAAACCAATGTGACTACTGAAGAGAAAGAGCAGAACACGGGTGATTCTGCTGAGCGTGTAAATGGGACATCTGTAATGCTACCATCATTATCAAAAAGCAGATGCCATGATATTTCATGTCTGTGTTCAGATCTCTCAGCAGCTAGCCAGCTTCCACTGCATTCCAAAGAGCCTCCATTTCCAACTCTAATGAGAAGTGAACAGCATACTACTTATATAAATTTCTAACATGAATTTAGGATTCTATTTTTGAAAAGCGTGACCTAAATCCATGGTGATATTACTAATGGGCTGTTAGTCAGCCTTATAGCCATATTTTTGATAATTAAAGTATATTCTAATATAGACAGTGATTTTAATATTATGGAATGAGACTTTCATCACTGCAAAGTTACATTTAGACTTTCCATTAAAACAGACACTGTTTCATACGTTTCAAAGGAACAAAACTATCTGGGCTTAATTTTCAAAGCTCACACGTAAATAACCAGACTGGAGATGTAGGGAAAGTGAAATGGAAATAGTCCGTATTGCTTTGCAGTTTGAAGGCACGAAACTGCTCTGCATTATTTGAATTGTGTGTGTGAAAACCCACAGAGGGGGTCTATTTGGTAGAGGAAAGAGCTCGAAAGTGATTGCTATTACTGAGTGTTCTATCAAACCGGTGAGAGCTGTTATCATGGCTGAGCTTTCAGGGCTTCCTCCTAGCAGCTACTTCTTGTCATCCCGGTTGGCTCAACACCAGGAAGCAAACTTCCATATCATCATCATTTTAGTAGTTTTGTTCTATACAAGTTCAACAGAATTAAGTATGGATTCAGGCCCTTGACTTATGATTATTTTTAAATTAATTTTGTTATAAAATCAGTGGATTTTATTTCAAAAATAGTGAAGCTAGATTTTTTTTTTGCAGTTAATTTCCCCTCCGAATTGTGACAATACTTTTTTTTTTGGCATACTAACCCATAAACCTCAGTTACAGCTCTGTTTTTTGACCCAAAATAGCTCAGAGACCCAATATATATTTTAACTGCGGCATTCGCAGCAACCCAAGCAATCAAACACTTTCAGCTGTGGTACCAGTGGAGTGATAAGAAGGCTCATGTAAACATCAAGAGTTTTAATTTGTAGGATGTCTGATCAACACCGTGTGAAGCACAGTGACAGGCGGGCTCCACAGGTAGAGATAACAGGCCATGCAGCCTGCTGGGCGTGCGGGACAGAATCAGTAAGAAAAATAACAGAAATCAAACAACTTACAGAAAGCTCCCGAACAGCCAAGTACTTTTCTCCAAATTAAATGTGTTAGCAAGACACTTCATTTATATTTGTATTAAAGTTGACTTCTGGACATTAAAAATGCATTAAGACAGACATTTTTAAATTCTATTATCTCCATTAGTTTCCCTCAGGAATCAACAGTACATTATTCTCTGAAGATTAATATTGATAACAATTTAAGATAAAGCTATATTTCTGTACTAGCAACAATCAAAAAAGAAATAACACAAAGGCCAAATAAAAACTCAATATAGAACAAAGGGAATGATCTGATAACGTTTCATATAAGTCACTGGCATATGAATATTTTCACATAAAGATCAAAAGAAAAGCCAGCTTCTGCAAGGATCTATTACTAGCTTTTCTGCACATTAAAAATAGAACAAATTCCCCTTGCTTCCCTTTCATTTCCTTTTACCTTCCTTTCTTTGTACGAACTGTTGATCACATTGATCATGCAAAGTCATTTTGAGCTAAATGAATCAGTACAAAGCCAAGCGACATTATCATTGACAGCAGACATAACACCTCAGAAGCGTTAAACAAACAGTAAAGATTCACATAGCTAAATATCAGTTATGTGACAAAATACTACCTCATTTATCTATGTTCCCATAACATGTCTTATGTAATTGCCAGGTTGATTAATCTTCTCATTTGGGGGGGAAACAAAGGAAATACTCATTAGCCAAATAGGAGGTACGCAACACTGTTTTCAAAAAGACCCACTCTGGGAGACTTGGAGCCCAGAGAGTGTCCAAACAACACTTTCTTAGGTAACCGCTTCTTTATCAAACCCATATCCAGCTAAGCATTTGAGTACGCAGTTATCTATCAGCTACTAATGCTCTACTTCCTAAAGCAGGGCATCAAAGCACAGACAAGAGCTTTGGCATTCAGGCAGGACACCATGAATGAAGCAGGAGCTCCCAGCTCGTGGCTCCCTAGGAGTTATGAGCTCAGTGTCCTGCCCTGAAGGGACCCTGACCGGGTGATCAGCAGCAGCGTTTCCAGCAACCGCTACGTTCCTTCCAACACACACAACCTCCGGTTTGTATTTTTCTTTCCCAATCTGGCACTGCATCTTGAGAGGCTGCCAAATTCCTGATAATCTTAAAACTCAGCATGCGTGTCATTACTTCGCTGGACCGGGGCAAAGGTCAGCTCTATAGTAAATTGATTTAGTCAGCCCAGTCCTGATCACTAACACAGACACATAGCATCAGTCTAATTACACAGATGCATGTCCTGCCAGCGTCCTTTTATGAGGTTCAATGCCTGTTCCCATTGCAACAGAATTTTAAACACATTCTCAGGGTTTGATTGCAAATTCTGAAAAGGTCATTGGAAGAAAAAGTAATTTGAATGACTCCAGTAATCTTGTTCTAGGTCTCTGCAGATGCCTTTTATAGTTTGGTTTTTACTAATTGTATGGGTTTTTTTAATTACAGACATAGTGATTTTAACTGTTACACTAAGGATTTTATTTTAACATCTCAAAGCCATTTTGCTGCAATTATGTAACACTTCTTAAAAGCACCTCAGGCAATTAAGACCACTTTTTTTCGGCCTATAATTAAAAAGTCAAAACATTTGAAAAAGAAGTGGTAGCTTTTTGCTTGGGGTTTTTGTTGTTGGGGGTTTTTTGTTGTTGTTTGGGGGTTTTTTTGGGTGTTTGGTTGGGGTTTTTTTTGTTTGTTTTACACACCTTGTGTCCCAGCCATGTTCCATGGTGACCCTCAACTGGAAGGCGCTCTGCATCCCCAGTTAGGTCAGTAAGGGCATCCTGGAAGAAAAGAAGTCACCATGTTTCAGGTAAGTCAAACACCGAGAGCGAGCCAGGAAGGTCTCAGACTCTCCTGAAAGTTGACCAAGGGTATGGGAGGCCACTTCACAGTGCACTTACTTTTGGAGACAGAGTTCCTCGGATACTAATGACCACCTTCTTTTTATCATGGTCCACAGCCACATAGAAAGGCGTTTCATAAACCTGGAAAAGATCCACTACTGTAACAATCGGGTGAGACACTGCTGTTTTAATTATTCTCCTGCTCAGGGAAAAGGAGGCAGAGCAGCGTGACAGGTTATGCCTTATGCATAAGCACTCCTCTGAATGATCTGATTTTGGGCAGTAGCAAATATTTCTGTCCAAGTGGCAGAATTTCTTGATGGAGAGATAGGATGGGACGCTCTAGGGTCAGAAAAAGGCTTAAGTTTCCTTCTTTGTACCACTACACCTGGGAAGCACGTAAATCCCATTAGGAAGGGCCTTAGGAGCATGCCCCAAATATGAAGAGGGTTGCAGATTCTCCTTACTGCATCGTGGCAAGATGTGTAAACAATGTCCACCGAGGTCATATTCTCATCCAAGAAGTGGCGCCGGATGGCAATGGCATTGCAGCCACAGCAATTATCCTCTTCAATGGTGACACTAGGTGCATAGCGGGGACGTGAAGGACAGAGACAGCAACATCTGCAGAAGAAAAAAAAAGCTTTGAGGAAAGAGAGGAACATGGAAGAGACTGGCTTTAGAGTGGAATGCCTAAAGATAAGGGAAAGACAGACCCTGCATGCCACACTGGCCTCATCTCAAACAGCAGTGATTTCCTTCACTTGTAGGAGCTCTTACACAAAACAGCACGCAACTCATGTTTCAGCATCAAAAAGGGGCACTGGGATCAGATGTAGTTTTCCTTCTGAGCACCAGAGAGAGCTACAGTGCAACCAGTCCCCAAGGACTCAACGCATGGTGGGGCTGGGATCTCTCCTCAAGGGTTACTATGCTTCCCAGCACAGCCCTATATTGCTTCAACACACAAAGCACCTAGCATTTACTGAGATCTAGATCTATTTATAACAAGAAAGAAAACAGGTCTAGAATCATCCCAGAACAAAAACAGAAGCGCAGATTTTTTCTGTCTTTCCTTTGAGACACTTCACAAATAAAAGTACTCAAAAGGAAGTATATTCCTCCTAATAGGTTCAGCACAGAAGTTACCTGCGTAAGTGCAAAACGCTCAACCCCAAAGAGAAGCTGATGACAGCATTATGCCAGCTGAAAGCAAACATTTAAAACAATGGAATCCTGAACTGAACTACAGCATTGCTACCATGAGGCGAGCACTATACAGCACGGCAGAAAAAACCCAATTAGTCATAGAGAACACAGCACTAACTCTGGCCAAGTCTTGCCGATGCTTTAATAAAGACCCAAATGTCAACTCCCTGCATATCTGGGCTTGCCGATAAATCTATTTCTGAGCTCCGAGACAGCTATTTTGACTCAGTGTGAAAGCAGTCTTGTGCCAGATGAGTTCTCTCCGCTGGCTGTTCAAACTGCACAGGACTGGCATGATCCTTAGTGCACCAGAGAGGATAGAGCATAGGACAGTCTGGTTTATTTAACAAGGTAAGCAGATAAGCAACTGTAAGGAAGAGATTGAGGAGAAAGACATTGGAGTATGAAGGCACCGAGTTACCGAGAGATGGAAAGAAAAAGCATGGGAAAAGAGGAAAGAAGCAGAAGAGAAAAGGAAGAGGAAGAAATAGAGGGGTGATGGAGAACAAACTGATGAAAGAAAGGATATTTCTAGATCTGTGAAAAACAGAAGAGAAAAGGGAAGAAGAGAAGGCAGAGTGATAGACAGGATGGCCACTCACGAGCAGGATCTGGCCAGGCGACAGAGTCCACATGTGGGCTTCCTCATCAGGTATATGGGCCAGCCATAGGCAGCCAGGGCAAACAGCATGTAGTAACACACCTCTTTGTACCGCTGCATCTCTTGCTGAAAGAGACAAGAGACTCACTAAAGGCCTTATTCTCTTTTAGACAGTGAGTTTTCCCACTGTTTCCCTTTTTCCATCAGTTAGACACGTGCACCCTTCTTTCTGAGCATCAGCCTTCTCTCTCAGCACCACCAGAACAACACTGTCAGTATTTCCAGGTGACTGCAGGAGAGCAAGCTGGTTATGCTGGGCAAGATCCTCCCCCTCCCAAGAACAGCTCAGTATAGCTATGCCTATTCTCCTGAGTGGAGGGGCCCTGCTAGCTATTTAACAAAACTAGAAGTTAGTTCTAGAGAAATTCTCCTCTGCGTATCGAACACCCTGCTGCAAAGGAAGGTCATCCTCTGTGGGTTTTGCCCCACCCTACCCTAGCTGAGGAGAAAACAAACTAGTTTAAGTCCCAAGAAGATGAGCTCTCTAAATATACTGCTTCCACATAGTCACAAGGCCATAAGATGCCCAGCGAGGACCGTAAAGCCAGTGTGGGGCCACATGCCTCAGTGCTGTCTTCTGTAAGCTCTGCTGACATCTCTCCCCACACACCCCTATTCAGAAGGGGAGACAGGCTGAACACGAGCAGGACGTTAGCATTAAACACAACGCGGTACAGCGCAGCCACAAGCAGGTTAATCACAGAATCACTTGATCGGAGATGCTGGGATTGGGTCAGTCTTGCCTCTCTTGCAGCAGTATCATCTAATCAAGGGGGGGTGAATACAGTTTGCCCAGTGAAGGGCTGCGATAGCAGCATGCCAGGAGAAAAGCCAAGCTTAATTCACACAGAACAGAACAGACTGCAGCCATTTCCATCCTGAGAACTGCTGACAATCAGCCCCAGGGAGGAAGGCTCCATCTCACTCCAGGCAGCTCCCTGCCCTTATATCAAGATGGAGCCCTGCCTGCTGGGCTCCACGAGCTCTGCTGGTGGTACTTCCAGATGGAGCTCTGCACGACACTCCTGGATGCAGCGCTCAACACGTACCTCTGGCTTTGGAGAAACCTCACATTGCCTTCCCCCATCTGAGTGGAAATACTACCACTTCCCAGAAAGTGGGGGACAGAGATAATGCTCGAAAAGTGATCTGAAGACAAAAAGCCTCCAGAGAGCAAGTGTTGTTGTTACATTCTGTTGTACTAATCTTGATTATTCCAGAGAGGGGCAGAAAGGAGTAAGAGAAGCCACTGAGAAAAAGAAAACAGGCTACACGGGGAAGCGTGGTGAGTTTGCAAGATCACAGTCCAGTGACTTACCGCATTTTTCAGATCCAGATACTTTGTGTTCCTGGTCACTGGCATCCCAGACAGAAAAGCTAAAATGTCATTGTTTGCCTGTAAGTCACAAACATACATAAACATTCTCCTCTGTGACACCAAGACAAAATCTGCACCTGAGAAACAGAAAGCACTATGCAACCTGGGACAAGATACTTTCAAGTATCCCAACCAGTCCCTTCAACTGGTTCCAATTCTGCTGTTCTTATTTCTGCCTGATCTGATCACTGCTGTCTGAACTCCACCTCTGGGGGAAAAAAAGAAACCAAAACAATTTTCTACCAAGTTGACAATCTGCAAATCTCAAGGCCAGTAACGGCTTGGGAATTTAGGAATTTTTCCCTGAAGTTCCTCCTGCAGCTTTACCCAGATGCTGGAGTCTTCTCCACATCACTGAATAGAAGAAGGAGTAATCTTCCCATTCACTTTCACATACCTACCACCTCCTTCAAGGCAGTTGCCCATTTGGGGTCAAGAGCTAAATCTGTACGTATCACCTGCCTAGAAAGGATGACAGGTTTCACAAGCTTGACTCAGTGTCAGTTGGGCCCTTTGGGAGTCTCGGAAAAAAGCTGCCGAAGAAGTTAGTATTTTTATTTTACAGCTCAGTGACTAGCAATAGCCCATCGCACAACAGAAACAAGGTGGGCAGAGTCATGCAGTTCTCACACAGCAAGTCACAAGAGCAGCAGGTAAGTCAGAGGCCGAGTGAGATACCCACTGCCTCCGTGCACAGCGACGCATCCCCTCTACCCACCTCATCCAGCACGGCATTGCGCTTCGCCCGCTGCCGTTGGCGCAGAAGAACCAGGCCTGCAATGATGTCAGATGGGACGATGTCAAGGTCTCGGAAAAACTCAGCAAAAAGGTAGGCGATTTCAGAGTAGGCGTCCTGCAAAATCCAGGGAGAGAAGAGTTTAGGAGGAGGAGTTTGGGTGTGGGGAGCCTCGAAACAGGACACAGAATGAGAACCAATGCGGCAGCAATGGCCTCATTTCTGTAGCGCTCTCTCCAAAACATCTACAAGATTCCTTCGGGGAACACCATATCTGGTCTAATCATATTAATATCTCTTATTTATTTTACATAGTCACACTCAGAGGCCTCAACTGAGGCTGAATTTGTACTATGCTCGGTGCTTATGTGTGGGCAAGCGGACCACCTCAACATCAAAACAGACCAGGCAGACACAAAGGGAGAGAAAGGAAGTGTTTTGATCTCTACATTGTAAATAAGACAGAGGAAGTAAGACGAAAACCAAGCAAATACCAATCCAGGGTCATCCTTTCTCCTCAAAAGCAATTTCATTTGAACAAAGGCTATTCAGGGAAAAAAAGCACTGATTTTGTCCTATTTAACAGCCTCTTCAATTCTGTAACTCTGTCCTGCGATCATTTTGCCCATACTTAACCCAGGCCTCACCATCCCAGGCACATCACAGAGAAAGTGACAGCTTTTGAATCCTGCCACCGAACAGCCTCTGTAGCTGCTCATTGTTCACCACCACACTCTTTGCTATGCGATTTCAAAGACTTAATTACAACAAGCAGGTGTTACACACAGCAGCTCTTGGTACTGAAGGAGCTGACCAAGTTACCAGGCTTTTCCAGGTTTATCTTGGACTACACTCAAGCAAAAGGGCCTGAAAAGGAAAACCTGGAAAAGGATCTGAGTCACTAAATGCAGAGTTCCCAGAAGAGAAGGTGACCAAACCCAAAAAAGGAAGACACCACAGGACGGACAGAAGTAGAAGTGACCTGAGAGGGTCAAGCAAAGGCTCCAAAGCAGAGCAACAAAGATATTTTGAGGAGAAATGTTATTTTCCCTTTTGCTCTGTACTACAAAAAAACCCCCACAAGATCTTAAGTGAGAATGGTTTGGGAGGTTGGATATGGGCTGGACTGTGAGACAATGCTGATCTGGCCATCGCTCAGACCAGCAAGCTTAAAGACAAAGGTGACCCAGAGGCTGGATCAACAAAATGTAGGACTGAGCCAGTGCTGTATTACACCAATGGTCAGTATTTTGACTCCTGCCATCAATAACCTTTCCTACCCAGGTCTGTCACAGCCTTATCCTGAACTTTTAGCCTGTGTTTTCATAGCACCCTTTACTCAGCACCTAAAGCCATGCGACTGCAGTCTTTTCTGTAGAAAGCCTGAGCCACGCACTTGAAGAAAGGCTGGTCTTCAGGACAGGATCTCTCCATCTCTCTTCTTTGACCAGCAAGAAAGTAAATCCCTTCTCTCCCTAGCAGTCTTGCAGGAAGTGACCTACATTCTTTCATCTCTGACAAACTCCTGGAGTGCAAGATTACTTTCTATCATTTTTCACTTGCCTACAAAAGCAAGTTAAATCACCATTAAGAATGGGGCTTCAGGTGCCCACTGTGCAGGTTTCCATGCCAGCTGTGCCTTTGAAGAGCAAGTAGACTGGCATTAACCTCTCCAACATTACAACTGCAGTATCCTTGAAGTACTGACCCCAGAAATCTTAGCACAGTTCCTACAAGCACACAAGAAATCCAAACAGCCTTGAAGTAAAATATGATGAACACCCATTAACCCAACGTAAAAGGCCATAATGGAAGTTCAACTCGTATGTTCTGTTCCGAAGGAAGAGTTTTTGCTGGAGCACCCGATATTATATCGTAGGATTGACTGTAGTGTTCTGCTACAAACCCTGCAGGCTCTGGGGCTGGCAGAGCCGGTGGAGACAGCACTTCGGACTTCACTCCAGACCCATAAGAACAGATTCTTGCCCTGATGCCATGTCCACTCTGCAGAACTATTTTCCAGCCCAGAGGACGATGATTCTCTGCTAGAACATTTTTTCCATGAAGACCAGGAGAGACAGCAATGGATTCATTTCTGATCCATTACATACGCATTCATTCCACACACTGTCATGCCAAGACACACAAAGTCAGAGCTTGTTTCTGCAAAGAAAAGAGCCTGGAAATTGCTCAAGCTGAATGTAAAATGGAAATTCAATAGCACAAGGAATTTGGAGATTCTGGTATCTGCTTTTATCCTGAACTACAAAAAAGTAGAAACAGACAGTCACTGCAGAATGAAAAGTTTGTTAAAAGAAGCTTGACATGAAATGAAATATTTTGCATTCCTGCATAAAATAGAGTTTTATTCAGACCTGACAGGCCATTCGGATGCCTGTCAGGGCTCTCAAGCCCTGCTGCAGCACCCATGCGGCACCCTCCGAACAAGCATCTCTGGATACCTGGGCAAGGCAGCCTGGTTGTGCTGCAGGGGGAAGGGAAGGTGCCTCTGCTCTGGTAGCACAGGCAAGCGGAGGAGCAGAAAAGAACCCCCAAGGCAATGCTGCTGTTTGGGCTGCCATGACACAAACATTGCTTCGTTTCAGTTTTCCACGTGGATTTTCCTAAGCAGCTCTAGCGGCTGATCTGTGAGAGCTGGCAGTCCTGGGCTATGACTTCTCAGCGGGACAGCACGTTGGGGCTGGGACATTCCCTGGGAACATGGTGGCATTTCATCCAGTACTGCAGGAGCGTGCCACTGGGAAGATCAGCGTGCCAGTACATGTTGCTGGATTTCTGCAAAAGGGCTATGACAATTCCTGCAGCCATCCACACTTTGGAAACCGCACCCTGCGGATAACTACACAGCACTTACCAACAAACCCTTTTAATCTAATTCATACTGGTTACCATCTGTGATGAACAAATGTTCAGGTAGCCTTCCCCTGACTCTCCATTATTCTTACACAGCTCTTCATCTTATTACACCTTTCCCTTTTGAGGTTAAAATCCCAGCCTCATTTCTCTTCCTATACAAGTTCATATCCCCTCCAATATGCTCCTTTTTCTGCTGCATCTTTTAGGAGACCAAACACCAGGCTATATTTAGTGAGGACAACACTGATGTGGTCAGTCCCTTGGTGTTTTCCCTGTCATTTTCTATGCCCTTCTACTGAAGCTAAACGTTTTTCTGATTTTTTTGGCTGCTGCTGTGCACTGATGTCTTTGCTGAAGTGTCCTTGATAACTCTTAGCTCTTTTCCTGAGAGGTTGTAACTAATCCAGTGCCCAGTATATGCAAGTAATTTAAATTGTTTCTTCAGACATGCACGCATCACTTCGTCTTTCTTTATGACTTTCTTCTATCTTTGGTAACAAATTCCCTGGTTCTGCATGGTCTTTCAAGAGTTCTCAAATACTCATAATTGACCAGCTTAAATATTACGAGCCATCAGCAAAATTGTCCACCTTAGTGGAAAATTCACCTCTCCAGCAGGTCCTCAGAAGTCCTGTTGAATACCACCCTAAGGCACAAACCTGCTCCCACTGCTTCCAATAAGAACGGACTGCTAACTTTTGGGGAAGCAATATCAAGCCCCTCACCCTTCCCTGCTGGATAGATAACAGCAAGGGAAAATCCCAACTGTAGCACGTGAAAACTTGAAACCAATGATCTTCATGTGAATCTATGGATTAAGTAGTAGTTTTTGACTGTTAGTAGCCCAGAAGTATTCTTTTGCTGATTGACAGGTTTACATTTTCCTATTTTCAAAGAGGTCTCTCTCCTTCTTAAGTGTATGAGACTGATGCAAACAATAAGAGAAACTGCCTAAGCAAACTGGCTGATAAAGGGAAACCGAAGCTGACCACAAAGTGCTGTCAAACATTGAACCTAAACATGAAAATAGTGAAGATGTGTATTTCTTCCACTGATATCTTCACTTAAAATTATTATCCCAGTTCACTGCAACAGCGAGGTAAAGAACAGCTGCAGGAGAAGAGTTTAACACTGACAACATTGCTTTTCAGTGCGACTAACTTTACCTTCAGAGAGAGTCCTGTAATATTCAAAACCAGAGCGTTAAGACTAGCCATTTTGAAAAGACAACTGCCCTACCCAGTGATGTTACATCTGCATTTAGAGGGAAACAGCAGCTTCTGTTTCTGCACGGAATACCCAGGTACCCTCCCTGCAGGAGTGCAAGTGCTCTTTCAGGCTACGCTTGGGCTGAAAGGAAGGAAAAGGAACCAGCATGCAGCAAAATTTCAAGCCTGGTCATTCTGAGGGTACGTCAGCTTGCTGCTTCTTGGAAGGCATTTCCAGTCCTTGCATGCACTACAGTCAAGCCTCACCGGACTCCTTGTGCCTCCAGATCTCAGAGAGCACTCACAGTGAAATGAGACACACATTGTCCAGGCTTGACAGCAGGAACCCCACAGTGCTACGCTCTGCTGAGTCCCACGTATCGTCACCCATACACACAGAGCTTGCTCTCCGACAGGAGATATTTGGTACCTACCGACTGAGAGTCTTTTGTCCGTGTGCAGCAAAGAAAGACTTTGAGTCTGCGTGTCCAGCTGCTGGCTTGCCCTTCTTCCAGGCGGTGTCTATAAATAAAGGGTAGAGTACGCACATGAGGACAGGCAGGAGAACATGACTGCAAACAAATAGTAGGATCCCATACAAAGTCACACAGCCTACGCTATCACTGGTAAAATGCATGCTAAACCATACTCTTATATTTATCCTGGTCTAGCAGAGACAAGGAGACCACATATAGATTAAAAACTCAGCTTATTTTATAGGACAGGGAGATCATTCATAATCTAGCTGTTCCGGCCAGGATCAAGCCTCTGTATTTATATACATGGTGTCCTGCCTGAATGGGATGACTATAATGAAGCTACTGTTGTTGTTCTATGATATCTGCTGGAAGCAGGACGTTCAAGAGCACCTAGCACTCCGGATGGAAGGAGGGTCTACTGGCAACTTGGCAGCCGCGTCATGTGCTAGGAGGTACTACCACTCAGTAGGAAAACTCCGCCTCGGAGCGAGGGGGTGGGAATGGTACAAAAGACCCTGAGCACTTAGTATGAGAGGAGCTGTGCAATTTTTTCCAATAAATAGCTTAGTTGGAAAAATAGATTTATTAAACATAATACAGCATCAGAACTGAAACAATTTGCACTCTTTATTCAAGTATGGTGCGTAACTTTAATCAAAAAAAGGAAAGCAAGCTAAATGCAAAGAGAACCTTTAGAAAAGGTTAAAAAAGGCTGAATACAGAAGGTTTAGCTCAACCCACATTTGGTTTATATGACATTTCAATTTCAGCTTCAAAATTAGCTAATTGGACAACCCTATTTAAAATGAACTACAGCTGAGTTCACTCCACCATCATGAGCTTGTCCTAGTTACTACATTTTGCAGGGTGACAGTCCCTTTTTTTTTGACTGGCATACCTGCAAACAATCCTTAGATCAAGTCAGGCTTAGTGGCATTGAAGTGGGTGACCGTGTGATTCTTTGCCAGAGCGCCACGCTGCCTACACACATAAAGTCCACAGCTCCTCTAATGCAGGGTCTTTTTTTAATGTGAGCACAGACTAACTCAACACAGGTCAGACCAACCAAAAAAGACCACTTCTATTTTCTGGCAAATGATCACCTCAAGAAAAGCCCAAGCACAGAAAGTGTGCTGCACCTGGAAGAAAAAGATGCTGGTAAAGGAGTATTTGCCTGCAACAGAAGGAGCAGATCCTGCAGGGCAATCCATCAACTCATGCCTGAGCATTTTAAAACACCTATCAATAACGTCCAAGGAAGACTCCAAAAGAGGAACGGGAATACGAGTGTCCTAAGACAGAGCTGGCAGTACTCAGTTTGCTCCACCAAATGCCAAAGAACTCAGGCAGCAATGCAAAGAACTTCACAACTTCACCGCGGGGGTTGAACAAGCAAGTGTGCTCTGAGCTATTTTCACTCCAGCTTTTCCCAAATTCTTTCTTCCTAACACTGAACTTCCACATGTTTAGTATGAGCTCGAAAGCAAGTTTCTTAGAAAAGCCTCAGCACAATTAGCTAAGCCTTTTGTTTTGTTGTTTTATTTTCTTAGCTCTGCAAGAACATAAAAGCCCACACACATCACGATGCCACTGGTAAAGGAAAACCACTGTGTAACAGAGTCCAATAGCTACAGCAGAGTAACACAAAAAGGAAGCCAAAGTTACATGTTTCCTTAATGTGACAAACAAATTAAGTTTTTTCATTAGTTAAGACAGAGGAAATATGGCTCAGGCTAAGTATAACACAGAGGTCAAATTATTGCTGTACATCAGAAGGCAAGTATCACTGCAGACCGAGGGATTTCAATAGGAATGGCTGGCCCTCAGCATCCTACAGCACCCAGAAACAGGCAGAGAATTTCATAACAGATTCTTTGGAAAGGATTGCTTTAAGCAAGTGGAGAGTTTCAAAATATATTCTTTGAAAACAATTGCTTTAGTAGTGAACACATAGTAACATTTTATGTTTCCCTTTCACATTATAGCCCACAGCATTTTGCTTGTTAACATCTGTTAACACTCCCTTTCTAGAGTGGAAATCTGCAAACAGCAGGCACAAGCTCTCCAAAAATGTTACAGGCCTGGAGGGAGAAACCTGGCCACGGCCCAAGGGACAAATACCTTCACTCAGTTGTCTGGGATCTCAAAACTCCTCACAGGGGAGACAAAAGTAAATCAAAACAAACCCAAAAATTAAGTTCTCTGGCAAAAATCTTTGCCACCTGTGGGACTCAGTTTCCCTTTGGAAAAATAATGCACTGAGCCAAACAGCTTTGATGTAGTGTGGGGTACTAGACTAGATCCACAGTATTGTCACAGCTTCTCATCCTGATCTCCCTGGGAATGTCCTGATCACAATGCAGCAATCACACACGTTAGGCTAACATGGTGCTAACTCCAAATATTCAAGGCTAGTGTCAGTAACATATTGGAAAGTTTAGGAAGAATGTCTTGCATTCCGCAACAAAAAACAGGCTCCTTCAAACAAAACTTGCTTGCATGGTCCTTAGAAAAGTCTGTTTTTTCCTCAAAAAGACAGCCTGAAGGATCCCATTTCAAGACACTGAAAGAGCATATATTCAAAACACCTTCTTGAATATACATTCCCAATGAGAAATGCAAAATTTGCAGAGTATTATTAAAAAGCCTCATTTTTTAGCATTCAAAACCTAATGCCCTCAAGTCCTACAAAGCCACATTCCTTGCTGACAGTTACATATGTCAAGACTGCAAAAGAAAACAAAGCCTGTTTGTGTTGTCCCGCTACTGGAAAAAAAACTTCTGAAAAATGCTTTGCTTGGTGAAAAAAGCTTTCATATCCCCATCTGGGTAGCTCAAAGATGTAATCAATTCTTAATTAAAAGATCTGACTGCCAACACAGAAGAAATTGCTTTTTGGCCAAGACCGAATACAAGAAACCTCAGGCCAAAAGGTCGTATTTTGAAGACAAAAATAAAGGAAGAAAGGAGCTTTAGAAGAAAATGCTGCCTCAACCTAAGCAAAATCTAAGCACTGCCTCACTGTTATGAGGCAAAACACTGCTACAGGATGGACAAACAAGCTGTTGTGGTCAGCACTGGCTCAAGGGGCTCGTAAGGATTCACAAATCCAGCGACTAACGCACAATCCAGCCAGATACCGCGTCGCTTCGCCTCATTTGGATACAGATGCCCACACACAGCACCTGACAGTCTGAGCTGCATTCTTCCAAAATCACCCTCACCAAAGGGAAGCAATGCCTGAAGCTGAACGCTCCCGGAAGCAAGGCAAGGAGAATGTCAAGAACCAAAAAAAGCAGGGCACCCTTCCAGAAATGCTGCTTTACCGCAGGTTGTATGTCCTCAGGTTGCGCTGTCTCCGCTTCGTGGCGCGCAGTTTGACAAAGGTCCGGCCTGTCGGGTCAAAGACGCACAGGACAGTGATGCAGACGCTCAGGATGACAACCCAGTTGCACACCACCATTCCTGCAAAGAAAGAAGAGAAATCAGGTGCTCCACCTGTAAGTCTCGGCAGCATCGCTTCCTGCTTCTCACCACACACAGACCCACCTCTCCCATTGCTGCAGGGCAGAGAAAGTTACCCCAAATACTCTGGCAGCAGCAAAAGGAAATCCTCTGGAAAGGCTTCTAAACCACAGCTAGATTTTCCAGCTGTTTTAGGAGATTGCCCATGCAGAAGGCCATTAACTACTCACTGAGTATCTAGGGGGACTGCAACATTAGCATCACCCCTGCCAGGAGACTGGCTGAGACTGACAAGGAGTTCCAGGAAAAGAATAAAGCCATTTTTGAACTGAAGAAGGGGAATCAGGTCTTACAGACTGCCCAGCCAGACCCTTCCATGGGAACATGAATTCTTGCCTCAGTGCAGACTGCACAAACAAATGAATAGAACAACTGTTCTGAGCAGTAATGTCTCAGGAAAACAAGCACCACATTTACAGCTACAATCCACTTCCAACAGTCAATCCCCACATGCGTGAATGAATTAGCTCTCCAAGGCAAGAGGATGTCTGCGCATACACAGGAACGCACACAAACCAGATTCCAAGTACATACCCAAAGTGACACTCTTTGCTGTGATATCATTGCAGGAAGTGTAGTACTGCGTTAGCCAAACGATGCCCACAATAGCATACACAAACTCAATCACCAAGATAGCTGAAACAAAAGGAACACAATGGATAGTAGCAGCATCTCCCTAAGGATTAATGACTGCCTCTCCCCATCTTCTGGGGAAGAAACCCAGAGACAGGTTCTTTAGCAGGACAGTTGCACAGAATAAATGACTGCAGGACTGGGCCCCGATGCTTTGGAAGGTGATAGTCAAGAAAAGGAACCAAAAGTGTAGTGTGTCCTTAACACTAACTACTCCTAAATGACACCAGGCCCACACGCGCACAGAGCTGTCAGGGCCCTTGGCTGTATCAGAGGTGTGAATCAGATAGCCATACCTTCTGCCCACGACAGCAGAAAGACTCCCTTAGGTAACGAGAATCACCGTGTAACAGTACCGAGGTCTTAACCACCTCAGACAGCTGGCCTGATTCAAAGATATGAAATAAATAGTAGTGTGTATCCGGGATTAATTCTGCTTACTACACTTAGCAAATGTTCCCAGCACCTCTGCCCTTTGCAGTCCTTCCAGTAAGGGCTCCCAGGACACAGTCCTTAAGGAGTCATTTACTGGCTGCTCAGTTTTGCACGTTACCCTGGTAATGAACGAGAAACTGGGGATTAACAACAGTTCCCTGCAACAAAAGCCATGGGAAATGCTGCTCTGAAGTGCCCATCCTCACACTTTCTCTACACATTACAACCCCAAAGTACAGGTGGGCAGTCAGGTATGGAGAGGGTAAATAGCTTGCTTAGCAATGCCTAGCAAGCCTTTGGTGCAGCTGAGACTAAACCCACGCTCCAGCCTAGCCGACTAACCATCCACCCTCCTTATCTACATGTTGGCACAGTATCTCTCCAGAAGTGGCTTACTACAGACTCTCCCTAGTCTGGAAAGACCAGTTTAAAGAGACACATAGCAAAGAGTTTTCAACAGCAGTGGGCAAGGAACCAGGGCTGGACCTGGTTCCTGATCAGCCCAACCTATGTCCTTAAACTGAGCTAGGCTTTGTCTACCTTGGCTTGTCTCCCCTCTGAGATTACCTGCTGCAGGACAGGAGCAGCAGTAGCACGGACGAGACTTTCCTGGGTTCATATTGGAACTCTTTCCCTAGATTCATATGCACTAAACAGCACATGCTTAAAATGGGGCAGTCACATGGACCTTGCCCACACAATGGTCACACTCCTATTTCTATCATCAGAACTGATGAAGCCATTAAGAGTAAAAAGCCCCATGAAACAAGCATATACAAGACCCAAGATACAGTGTAAATACAGATCCTGAACACTCGCATAGTTTAAGGCAGACAAGGAAGAAAAGTGGATGATTCTTGGGTAGGAAAATGGCCCTTTGGATTCTCTCTGCCTCCCTTGCCCCATTTAGTCTGGTTTTAACACAGTGTTACTCAAACTGTCAGGCTCTACGTGCTTCCCTAGGGAGACTGCAGTGTGTCTGGGAAACTGGAGAGAAGGATTTGTTTGCTATTCATGTTAATGATTTGCACTTAGCACTCAAAGGCGGAAATGTCTCCCAGACAGAGCTTTCAAGCAAGGTTACCCGTATGTTAGTGAATTCTGCATAAAAACAATCCAGCAAAAACAGAGATGCAAAAACATGAGAAGCTCTGTTTGAAATGGGCTTGACTCTGCATCTCCAAAAGATTTCTCTCAATCTTCAGTCAGCACAGAAAAATCTGATCAGGTTTCTGTACCTGGAAGACAAGGGAACAGAGGAGGGAAGACAAGCTAAAAGGGAAGCCCTGACTGAGAGATCAAGGAACAATCTCTTCTCTGATCTAGTTCTTGGTGGGTGAGTGAGACAGGAAGTGTTTTTAGGAAGGCAAATATGCACTCTAAGAGAGAGGATGCAACCAGTGAGCAGGTGGTAAACCTATTTATCTCATGGTGCCTGGAGGTGGAGTATCAAAGTGCAGGTTGCTGGATGGAGAGATGCATCACATGTGAGTCAAGAGGTCAAGTATATGTCTCAAGGTAGGTGGGTGTAGACATGTCTGACAGGCAAGGACATGCACATGCCTCGGGGTCAGAACCACCATGATTTACACAGATATATGCCTGTATCATAGGAAAACGTGTGGAAAAAAGGTGGGGGAGAGGTGTAGATGCATCTCACTGTGGCAGATCGGTGTTGCGAGACAGAAGGGGAGCATATTTTGTTAGAGGAAAAGGATGTACCTGCATCGCAATGAGGATGACAAGTTAAAGGTTTGCTAGAAAGATATTTGGGGCATTGCATGAGAGTCTTACAGCAATGACAGGGTGCAGTATATGTGATGTATTCAGATGCATATCACATACAAGCGGCCATCTGGATGTCTTTCAGAAGCTGTGTGTTTGTCAGGGTGTGGGGAGAGAAGTCTTCTGCGATAGCAGATGGCAGTGTGGAGGCTGAGTCATTAGGAGGCCTCAGGCCGCTGCCTCTTACCCAGTCTGACATAGAGCACATACTGCATCGAGTCCCGGGGCTCTGTGTACAGGATACTGCCTCGCATGCTGAGCCAGATGATTGCCACCTCTGCGATCATACAACTGAGCAGGATGCCCAGGTAGCCTCTGCCGTGGTCCACCAGGTTAAGCGAGCAGGTCTCGTTGGGGTTGTACACCAGCCCAAAGAGCACCACAGAGAGGATCACAAACCTGCCAGTCACAAACCAGCTTGTTACCAGCAGTAAGCCAAAGCAAGCTACATGTAATATCCCACACCTGCTCTCCTCACAAAGCTGCTGCAGATCCTCAGTGTCCCACAGCTACCTAGAATTACTATTAATTTGGTCCAGAAATCTCCTCCCCACAAGCCATCCAGAGGCCTTGCTACCCCGGTCAGAACAATTTGATGATCTGTGTCAAGTCACATTATCCCATGGGATCTGCCACTCCAATTGTTTTTCCGTGAGCCCCTGTACAGAAACACAGTCCCAAACTCCAGTGGACAACCTTGGGTAGCACAGGAGGATGCAGGGAGCTCTGGTCAGACTCCCTCTTTGGAACTGGAACTAGAACTTAGAATAGAACTTATCCAAAGAACCAGAAGCTGGAAATATGTTGGTGTCTGTCACAAATGCCCCAAACAAGCCTTCCAGCTGCATGTATAAGCACAGGAAGAGTTACAGCTGCAAGAAACAGGAGTAGCAAAAAGATTTCATGGGAGAATTCAAACCATCATTCTGCCTTTCTCACTTACCAGGTGGTATGCAGGAGGAAGAGGAAGACGGCTGGCAAAACCAGGTCATCGCTGCCTACAGACCAGCGACGGCGGAACACAACAATCCCTGGCATGGCTAGCGGGTCTGAGGAAGTTCAGCAGGCACGACACTCACCTCCTGGAAAAGAACAGAATCAAAAATGCTGCTGACCCTCTTCAGCTCCCTCAGGAGAGCCCCACAACTCCACACCAGCAGAAGGACTGCACCTGAGAGCTATCCTGTTTTACACCAAAGATGGCAGAGCTTCTTCCTTCCAGCACCAGGGGGCATGGCACGCTCGAGAAGGAGAGTACAGGAGAGGAATGTACAGTTGAAAGTGGGAAGTATTAGGTGAAGCCGGTGCATAACTCACAGAACATAATCACCACTCACCCAGCTCCACTTCACAAGATTACCTGGAATCCTGTTAGGGCTGCATGTTGGTAAGCAGTCACCGTGGGGTGTTTTGGACAGGTTATACTGGCCTCAACTCTAAAGGCGGCCCTATTACCATGTTCTTCCACAGGCACACCTGCTGCCAGCCTCTTCTCTTGTTGTCCAACAGTTCCCTCCCTCACTTGGCTCGGCAAGCCAAAATACCCATTAGCAGTTAGTGGCAGCGTCTGGGGAAGCCATTGACTGGCTCCCAACAGCAAGCGCTTAGAGCTGAGGGAGCAAGCTCCTAGGAGATCTCGCACTCAACCATCAGTTGCACAGAAGCACCCTGCCAGCTCCACATCTCCTTTGTGTTCGCACTGGCCCTGACAGGCACTAACAATTAAAAGGTCGAAGATTGAGGAGCTGGCTGTTCCTCCCCACATTTTGTTTGTACTCCTATTTTTAAAGCTTCACAAACCCTTTAAAAAAAGAAACAGCAGTGGTGTAAGTCACGAGACTCCACAGGGCTATCCAGACACCTCCTCCCAACACAGCTCTCCCACACCATTTCAGTTCTGCTGTACATACTCCAGCCTGCTCCAGTCCAAGTCCGCAGCATCAGAGCAGCTCAGTCCTTTCCTGCAGCACACCCTATCTCCCTTCTGCATTTCTTGTACAACACACTGCAACCATGACCCACAACCATGACTTCTGTTTGGTTTTGTCAACCTTTGGTTTCTGAGATCACATCTATCCAGTCTGCCCACAGCCACCAGTGATCTCCTGACTGCAGCGGGCGGACCTGTCCCCCTCTTCCGTGCCCTAAACCCTGTCACACTTCTTACCTGTACCCTCCTGCGCTACCACAGACTGGGGGACACCACACTTTGGCCTGTGCCTCTCTGCTCCAAGCCACCATCTCATGAGTGCCAAGTTCTCCCAACTGATGCATCTCAGTTCCAAATAACAGCACTTCTCCTATTCTAACCCCACTAACCTCCCCATCTTCACCTTCACACACTGCTGCCAGAGCGCTGCATCCATGACCTGCAGTGACCACGCCACTCCAAAGCTGCATCTCCGAAGTAATAACTGCTCTTTGTACTGATCTGGCAATTTGCTGTTAGGCTCACCGAGACAAAAATCAAAGTGTCCACATTTCTTACTTACGATGTAATCAGGATTTCCAACAGCATTTCAGATGGAATATCATCTGCCACACCTCATGCACCAGGCAAAAAAAAAAAAAAAAATCAAACTTGTATATGATGTCTCTAATTTAGTGCTCTGGGTAAAAAAATAAAAAAAGAGGGGGAAGAGGAGTGACATGATCACGTTTAAACCAATTTGAACCTTCAAAGTAACACAAGTTTGGTTGTGTGACAGACCACAGACTGTATCACAGCACCGATTGCTGCAGTAACAGAAGCTGTCTTGTCCTACTAAAACTTATTCACCAGTCAGGTGTGGTTACCCCATCACTCACCTACTGTGCAGAACATCTCAAAACAGAGGAGTCTCCTCTCCTGTACCAACATCTATGGGCAGTGGACTAGACCTTCCTACCCGTTTCAGTCACCAAGTACGGAAAACCTACACAAGTCTTTCACACTTTCCGGGAGATTCCATAGTTAACAGGCTGACACACTTCCAGTACGTTACTCACTTGGGTGAAGGAAATGCTCTATTCCACAAACAAAGCAAATGTGAAATTACAACACCATTTGGATTCACACTTCCTTAGCACATAATAATCAGAGCACTCAGTACATCGCAGCTCTACCTTCAAACTGCTCACTCCTCTGGCCATCTGGCGACTTCTCGTAGCCTTGCCGTGAATAGCCCGCCTGCCTGTCATGCGCTGCCCGTATGAAGCGCTTATATCTTGAATATCGCTAACCCTGCTCAGTATATGTGGATACACTTTCCAGCATGCTCATTCACTCTGCCTCTGGCCACCGCAGCACTTCCCAGCCAAGCTCAGACCTCAGTTCCCATCATCCCTCGGCTTACGGCTGCATCCCGCCAACGCACTTTCCACAACTCTTCCACCTCTCCAGACGCAAGCAGTTGTGCTCTGCCTGCTTTCACCATCCTCTGCCAGTTTAAGAGGCAGGGTATCGGCAAGAGTAGCAAACATCTCATGTGAATTCCTTATCCACAGCAACAGATGGGGACAGAGCAGAGCAGCCTGTCACTCACTGTCACACATGAGACTACTCACTGTGGGACTGTCACTCCTAGCTGTATGCTTACCAGGCTTTCAGTACACCGCAGAAAGAGTCCCAATTAATTTTCAAAGACTGTCTATTGAAAATCTAAAGCATGAGGTCTGGGGCCTTGCCCCTAGTTTGGAAAGAAGGGAGATGGTAGAATGCTTGAGACTGTAAAGCCCACAAAAAAAAAGTAAAGCTCTCAGTGTGAGGACTCTTTGGCTTCATCCCAGGGTAGCAGATCCCAGGAGTTACATTTTAAGACGATGAAGATATGATCTAGCAGAGGAATTGGGAGGAAAGTGGAAGGTCAGAGTGCAAACAGCCCTGAGACCACTGACTCTAGTTTTGCAACAGCAAGAACCCCTTGCACTGCCCCTAAAATTGCTGCAAAGAGTGAAAAATTCCCAGGACCTTGAAACCTGAACCCCAGTACAAGAAGCCCCAAGCTCCCAACACTGAAATTAGGAGGAAGCACATGCAGGCACAAGCTTTGTGTGCAAGGAGTCCAGAGCCCTTGACCCTCAGATCAGAGAAAGATCTATGGAAGCAGAAATCTTACATGGCATGTGGTCCAGCTGCTGCACATTCTTTTCTCCTGTAAGGGTATTTCAGGAAAAGTGCACATCCACGGAGACAGACATCACAAGCGAAGGAGGGAACAGCAAACTCTTCTCGCAGCCATTGAAAATCCCACTCGGCAAAGGGAAGGACGGTGTGGTGACTGCCTGCCGACAGAGCCGGGCATCATCTTCAGAGCAACGCCCTCCCTCCAAGACAGCAACCTCATTTATTCATCAGGGCTGCTGAGAACCACGGAGCCAGGGGTCGTGACTCCCCCCTTCCACACCCCCGGCACCCTCTGGAAGGAAGTGACATCATCCCTATTCTGAGGCAATTGTATGTGAATTGTGGGAAGGAGGACTGGGAGCGAGAGCAGGCGATGCTGTCAGAGATGTACAGAGATGGGAGAGAAGGAAAGCCTTCCAGCAGCAACTGCAGCAGCACAGACCTCCTCCCTCTTGCCGCTGAGAAGCCGGCGGGACCGGGAGTGCTGCAGCAGCGGTTCAGGCTTGTCCCGGAGCCCCGGCTGTGCACGGGAAGCCCCTCGGCTGCAGCGGATGGCATCGGGCAGCGCTGCCGGAGCAGGGCTGGGAAAGGCTTAGGGCCTCTGGTCTCTCCTCTGGCATGTACTGAATGGCCAGGGGGAGGGGAATTGGATGGGACACAAAAGGGGCACAGAGAGGGGGCCACCCTGGTCACAGAAAGGAGAGACTGTTCCAGAGGAGCAGCCTCTCCCGGGCCTTTTCAGCCGTTAATTCCTTGTGACATGCTCTGGGGTATGACAGGATGTGGGGGAAGGGGAGAATTAGCTGTCTGTAGGGGAAGGCTTAGAGAAAAGAGCAAGGGAGAAAAATGCTACAGCGAGACAACATTCCAGCTAAACCTAGGAGATTTAGTCTAATCCAACATCCCATCACATCTGACATTAGCCTCAGAAGAAGGTATACAAGTAAATACGAGCTGAACACAGCCATAGCTGAAGGAAAAGGGCCATGAGTAGATCTTGCACCGCAGGAGACCACCCACACCACGCCAACGCCCCAGGAGAGAATCAGCTACTCCCCACCACCCAAATCCACAAGCAGGATTTGCTTTAAGCTCACAGCATCATGCAGACACCCAAGGCACATTTGCACCCACACAGCCCAACACACTAACCCCCTGCAAATCCTCATCCCTGGATCCACAAGGGCTTGCAGACTCACTCAGCATCCCCACCTCGATCACCCAAAAAACCTCCTCCTGGGTCCCCAACTCAACCTCCTGCAGTTCAGACCATTACTTGCTATTGCTGTCAAGCAGAAGATGGGAGGCCAACACCACACTGAAATTGGATCCGCCAGTGCCAATAGTTTCTTCTCACTTTGACAGACCACTGGTCATGTCCACAGAGGCATTAGCAGGACGAAGCCCTGCTAGCCCAATACATTCGTCACCTACCTTTCACCTCAGCCTGAGATGGTGACCTGCTTGCAAAGTCACACGACCCAGGTATGACAAAGCAATCCCATCTCATCTGCATTTCATATCTGTCAGCACCTTCTTTCAGCTGGTCTCCCCCAAATTCTGCCTCAACTCGAGTGCTACAGTATTATTCACCCAAACTCCCTCAAAATAACAACTGTTCAAAGCCCAGTGACCAGACCTTCATCTTCACTGCTTAGGGCTACAGGAAGCCCAAAAGAAAGGTGATTTCTAGGTCTTAGCTCTGTAGATGGCTGCAGGAGTCACTACAGGACAAAGCCCTTTGCTGTTCCGCAGAAATCCAGCCATGTGCACTGGCACGCTGATCCTCCCAGTGGCACGCTCCTGCAGTACTGGATGAAATGCCACCATGTTCCCAGGGAATGTCCCAACCCCAACGTGCTGTCCCGCTGAGAAGTCATAGCCCAGGACTGCCAGCTCTCACAGATCAGCTGCTAGAGCTGCTTAGGAAAATCCATGTGGAAAACAAACGAAGCAATGTTTGTGTCGTGGCAGCTCAAACAGCAGCATTGCCTTGGGGGTTCTTTTCTGCTCCTCCGCTTGCCTGTGCTACCAGAGCAGAGGCACCTTCCCTTCCCCCTGCAGCACAACCAGGCTGCCTTGCCCAGGTATCCGGAGATGCCTGTTCTGAGGGTGCCACATGGGTGCTGCAGCAGGGCTTGAGAGCCCCAAGAGGAGAATAGGGGGCTTACTGTGGAGGTCCCCGAGAGTCACCCGAGTAGCCCAGGCAGGCCCAGGACAGTGTCTGAACACCACCAGATTAACTCCATCCAGTTAGGTCCTCTAGAACTGCCTTCTGCCTCCCACCACACAAGATGGCAACTGCAAGTACTCCTCCACAGCACTGCACAACCTTCCTCATCTCCTTCTACCAACAGAACCACGTTCTGTCCCTTGCCGGTATACCTGCATTTCCTCTTTCTGAAATTATTTATTAGAGCTATTGAAGCTCTCTGTACTTCTTGCAGATGCCAAAAGTGGTTTTATACTGAAGTGACCCAAAAAAGCAACAGCACTTTAAAATAGCCACATTTGTCAAATTTGGGTGACCAAAAATGACATTCAGCATGCTTAACCATACAGGTCCTGACCCTTAAACATCTACTGGTTCATAAAATACAAACTCTTGCCCTGAAATAGTACTTCACTAACAGATAGGGTTCCAGCCCCATCAAGTCACCCCTACTTGAACCCCACATCCTTCCCCTCCTCACAAGGATGTCCCACATGGGACATGGGCTTTCTACCCCAGGTTGGGTCATCACCCCTGCAGCTTACAGAAACTTCCTGTTCCCATTAAGCACGCCTTTCTATAAGCTCTTACTGTACTTGATGGAAATCATCAATCAGAACTTGGATCAAACTTCATCAGTCCTCATCCAGCTATTTTTAAGGGCCTTAAGTGGAGCTCTTTCCATTTCTGAGCTTGGTTCCTTGGAACCGGGGAATTGTTCTTCCTTTGCAGGGAGAAAGGGGGATGTGGTTACATCCATGAAGCTGGCTAGGAGGCATTTGCTTGCCTATGTCCGCACACAAACCCATCTCTCCTCCAGCACCTCTTGCAGGACCCAGCGTGCAGCGTGAACCCGACGGCAAGGTCTGTTGCTGTGTATCTCCCCTATACAGTTTACCCATAACTACCATTAGCAAGGAACAGCAGAAGTGGTAGGACAGATGAAAAAATATCCAAACCCTCAAAAAGTGCCCTTCCAGGGTAGGAATATCTCAGAGTATCTTGTAAGAGGGAGGAATACCTACTCAACACACACAATATGGAACAGAGGCTCATAATATAAGGTGGGGACAAATTACACAGCACCAAAGGAAGATGAGCCCTTCCAAGACAGGGGTGCCTTTTACAAGTGGCAGAAGATATCTGTTGCGATGCCTGCAGGAATTGCAGGGAAAGCTCCTTCCCTGGGGGGAGATGGTACAGCAGCTGCCAGGAGGTTGTGAGGATAGTTCTAGCATGACTGGATATGATTAAGGGAACAGATCTGTACTTTAAAGAATATTGTATGTATTAATGTAACATCTAAGCGCCATATTTACAACCAAGCCACAGACTGCTCAGCATAGGCAGGGAACACTGGCAAAAATCAATGGGGTCTTTAATTTTGGAATATCAATTTCACACCTACTTTTAAGATTCTCCTTTATAGTCTCCCATTTTTCCAAGGAGAAGGAAATAAAATGAGTCAGTGCCAGAGCCATGGGACTAAGCCATCGGGTTTGAGAAAGGAAGGTTCAAAAAGCCTCTTGTGGCTTGGCACATTTCAGATGCAGCTCCCCCAGGATAAGGCCACTGCACCACAATCATCTCACTACAATGTCATCATTACAGAACTAATATGATTAGGTTAGATCTGGAACTACAATACTGCCCACTGACACAAATACCCAAAATACATCTCGGAGTATAAACTGACCTTCAAAACCCAGGGGACAAGAACTTACCTGTACGTCCCACCAGCTTAAATCATAAATACTGGCATAAATATACCCTTGGAAGTGCACTGGTGATGGTCACAAGAATATACTGGTAGTAACAAGAACAGACTACTGGCCAGTTGGCCCAACACTAGCTCATCTCAGCTCATTCCTCCCTAATATTTCTTCACAAAGCCCCTTTGCCTCAGGCAGCATAAACACATCTTAAGTGCATGTGCTCCTTGCTTAAATCCATCCCCTTTGTCCCTTACTCCAAACACCTCTTGCCTTGGGTAGAAATAGCTCTCATGAGACCTACCCTATCTTCAAACATAGACAACATCTCCTACCTGTTACCTTCTTGAACCTCGCAGCCTTACAATTTATACTCTCGAATTTCAAAAGCCTCTTATCAGACTTTCTTAAACAGTCCCTCTTCTCTCATGAGAAAAAAAAACAAAATCAGCTCTCAAAACCTTACTACTAATGCAGAAGATTTAGCATCACATTTGCTATTCACTCCAAACTGGTTATTTTCCCGTAGAACAATGCTGTGCACAACACACCGCAAAGGGTCCAATGCTAACCTATCGCCTGCTCTTGAGCAGTAGTATTGATAATCCCAGGTAGGCTAAGCCATTAACTGAGATGTCAAAATTCACAAGTATTTTCAAAAAGAGATGCTACCATTAAAATATTTAAGTCAGATTTTTGGGCTCTGCACACAAAGGGTTCACGTTTTCAAGCATTTTTCTGCAACTGCAAGAATTAGTGCTTTTCCCCTGTCTAACAGCAACATGAGAGAAAGTGATCATTTAAGAAGAAAACAACAAATACACTGCAAGTTGGCAACATCCATTTGCCTCCATTCAATGGGGTCACAGGCAAACATGCAATATGCAAGAGGAAACCAGATAAAATTCTCATCTTCAGCTTGTGACAGTGGCTCATTTGCTTTTTGAGGGCTGGCTAGCCCATGCCACTGCTGCCTTCAGGAAGAAAGCTATTCTTTGCAAAGCTGAATACATTTTCTGAATGATTCTTTTTTATTATAGAGACACCAGAACAACCAATGTATCTGCTTGGCATGTCCTTGTCCACAGGGGTGGTGGTATTTTCAGGAAAAAAGTATTATCTTGCAAATCTCATTGGTTTTAGTGCAAGAGTATGGAAAGGTCCTAAGTAGAGTTAAATGATACCAAAACACTACTATTCACAGCACTTGTTCACAACTTTACAACCACCAGTTAGAAACAGGATAATGGATACACTAAATTAGAGAGAAAACCAAGAAATTCTCTACTTTGAACTGATACCAGTTCATTAGAGGAGGTGTATTCCAGAGCCTGTTCCCAGGGATTGCAGTCCTACAAACCAGTGACACCGTAAATCACAACGGTTCCCTCAGAGGGCATCCCCTGACACCCCCCGCCATCTCTGCACCCCCGTTTCATGATACGCAAGCTGAACACCGCTATCCTGAGAGCACTCTCGGCACCCTCATGAGCAGAGCACACATTTCCAGTAAGTACACTTAATAGGTGGATTTGCCAAGGGTGCCACCTGCCTTAGTTGCGGTTAGTAAGATGTGTGTGTAAACAGGAAAAAAAACAAAACTAGCAGGATCTGAAGTCTCCCCTCCCCTTTTTTTTCCCAGCTGGGATACCTCACAGGCCAGGATTTGTCCATGGGCAAAAAGGAAGAAGTTTGTAGGGATAAGCACAGTCCTCCTCCGTAAAAGCACTTTCATTTCCCTAAAAGCACCCCCAAGAAGCACTGTCATCACAAAGACAGTGATCACCGTGAGACATTTCAACTGACCAAATTACAGGAAGAATAACGTTCTGAGAGATGAAAAGAGCCTCACCCTGCAGCTCCAAGATTACTCGTACTTTTCTCCTTGACCTCAGTAGGAGCACAATTTAACTCCAAGCTTCATACTTGTCAGACTACAGAAAATTAAAAGTCTTCATGAATAACTGGTCAAGAAACAACAGAAGCTGACAGATAAGCTTACCTTAAAGTGAGCCACTTTACTGAAAACCTAGGAGTGGAGAAGGAGCACAATCCAAGTCTGCTGACACTAATTTAGTTAAAAACAACACCCAATCGTTGTATCAATGCCGACATATCTGCAGCCACCTACATTTTGTGCTAGCGAAGCCCACAATCTGAGCTTTCTGACGATTCCAAGCTTGAGCAAAAATAATGTCCAAGTTGCTAGGGGGAAAAAAATGTATTAAAAAGTGAAACTAATTTTGTATTTTAAATAGAACTTACTGTTCTACAGGGTAATAAAATCTGCTAATCTTTAATAGTCAGCAACCAGTGACAAGAAAAGCTTGGCTTGAATGGGGCAGGGAAAGGATGTGGAAAGATAGCATTTGGATGAGTTGACCTAAGTCTGTAGATACAGCAAGCACCTCACTTTCAAAAATGCTGAGCAGCTGGGCACCCCAAATCCAACTGGCATCAGCAGCAGGCAATGCAAACAACCCTGGTCAACCCAGGCTCACATATGTGGTACGACAGTTAATTTTTCCTGGACACAATTACTGGGGATCAAAGTTCTTTGTTTTTGTTGTAATATCCCACGGCCATATCCAAAATTCATTAATTCATGGTTGTAAACTACACAACCATTAATTTGTCTATAGTAAAAATAACAAGGGCTGGATTAAGTCAGCCAGGGCAGAATGAAGTGGTAAACGGTACTTACGAAAGGAGTACTTCAGATGTAGCTGACTGGTGCCAATCTGACAGCCTCATTTCTTTAGGCAAGCTATTTTTCACTACAATACTGGCAAATTCAAATCTGTCAGTTTTACTCCACCCTGGAATGCTTATCAGATCAGCCACCTTAAAAAAAACAGGAGAAAAAAAATCAGGAGGAGTATATTTCAAGGTGAAAATAAATATATTCAGCAATGTATCCCTGCTACAGCTAATCTTGAAGTGACCTGCCTTTAGGAAGACAGAGGACAACCCCAGCCACACCAAAAAATAACTGCCTCTCTATGGTACCACAGGCAGGCTCCCTGCCTTCCTAGTTTACGTTAGTGGGCAAACAGTTTTCCCAATAACTTGACTCATTGCTTCAGGAATTCCCTAAAGGATGAGTCACATAGAGGGAAAGCCACCAGTCATTCTACGGGAGCTAAACGGACCACCGCTGCCAATACGAGAAGAGTGAAAGAAGTGGGAGAACAGAAGATCAGTGCCAAACTCGGGAAAACTGTGCGGTCAACAACACTCCTTGGCAGTCCTTCCCTGCTCCCCTCCCCAAAAAGCGTGCCAGCGAGCAGAAGCACACCCGTTCAAGCAGGAGAGAGGCAGCACCAGGCTCCCGAGCGAAGGGAATCGCTGTGGAGCGGTTTCCTCCACGTGCAACTGCCAGGACAGAAGGAGGAAATGCTGGCTCTGCTCGCAGCCAAGGACCGCTTGACACAGGAAGGGAAGGAGCCTCGGGAAGGGAAAGATGCTAAGGAATTAAAAAACAGTGCCCCTTCTCCCTTCCCCCCAGCACTGAAGGGGATATAATCAGGAGTAATAGGGGCACATGCAAAATTTCAGGGCCTCTAGCTTCTCACTCCACGTTGCAACCCCCTGTTCACCAGGGTTCACAGGTTGCACTTCTTTTTCTGCTTCACAACCCACTACAACTTATCCTGTGATTTCTCCTTTTCTCACATCCCATTGCTAAGGGGTTAGGCAGGTATATGCCCAGTTGCAAGTCAAAAATGCTGCGAATCACTGCTTTGTGGCAAGCTCTTTGGTAGACTAAACCCTAACGCACCTTTTCTTAATACAATTTGTAATCGTTAAATGTGCATGCTAACTATGTGAAACTGCCAGGCTCAACTACATTGGAAATTGGCTTCAAACAGTCTAAACCTTACTTGGATACATTCTGTTCTCATTTTACTGGTGCTGCCTGTTTATTTCAGCGATTTCCCTCAATCATGTCCCTGATCACAGGACCATGGGCTGACAGCTCTGTTTCTAATCAAACATCTGGCCCCTGCGTTGCTTCTCTGGTCTTTTACATTTGCACTAAAATGCATCTGCTGATCTTGTCGGACAGTTTGTGCCTCCACTTGGGTTCAGATTGCCACTTTTGCTTCATATTCTTTACTTTGGGCAAGGACATGCCTGTATCTTACATTCCTAGAAATCAGACTGAAAAGATTGGGTCATTGAGGTCATACACCCCAAAGGCCATGCATATTCCGTCATGTCCTTAAATCACCCAGGATGAGATCTGAATTTAAGCGCTCTCTCTAGGTTACTGTAAATGACTCAAACAATTAAGCTCTGTTTTCCATGTCATTCACCACTACGGATTGCTTCTTCTAACTCGCAAGGAACTACCCTTTGCTAAATGCTCTCCCATTACATCTCTACTCACACAAACAGCCACACGAATGCAGTTAACCTATTTCACAACTATCTTTCAACAGGTCACTCCAAAACCATGAAGTCCTAGAACTCCACCTCTCCTACCAGTCCCCCAGGATCCCCAATCCGTTTCCTTCCAGTGTTCAAATGCAACTCCCAGTAGACAGACACCAACACACTATTCCAGGGGCCCTCCTCATTCTGCAGCAGTTATTTCAAAGAGGGAGTATTCTCAAGTACTGTGATTTCCCTGAAAATACCATGTCTGTATTTCATCGCAAATGCCCATGTCTGCCTTCTCCCATTACTCCCCAAACCTTCCAGGTTCCCACTTTCCGATAGCTTATTCCTCCTGAGAGCATCAGCCTTGTACCTTATTAAGCAGAATCTCTTCTATTTCTTGCCCGCAACTCTAGATTTCTTAGAGCCTTCACTGAAAATTAATCTAACATCGGGATACGCTGCAAGCAGGAGCATCAGTTATTCTTGCAAACACATTTAATAAAACAGAACCTAAAGCAATATTTATGGCATCCTATTTAGAAACCTTACTCTATATTGCCATCATTCCCCCTCCTCAGTATAACTCTGACTTCACAGAAATAACCTCAACCCCCCCCACCAAATCCATTTCTTTCCAACAAGATTTTGTGAAGTCTAATAATCTCCTAACATCTAGAGGACTGCTGCTTTCCAGAGGAGGGCTTCTCTTGGCATGAATCCAGGCCACTTGTCCATATCATGGAACATATCCACTTTCACTTGAATGTTTACCCTGGGGCATTAATGAAGCAAAGATTAAACACCAAAGTAATGAGCTCTATCTGGTGAAGGATACGCATGTTGCTCAGGACGCATGAACACATACACAGGCAATGGTAGGCATTTTTACCAACACAAGTGTCAGCACAGCAGTGACTACCTTTAATGTATACCACCCATAGCGTAAACACCACATCATATTTGCTAAAATCCTATAGCAGAGAATCGTGAATTTCAGCTTAGAAATTTCCTTGACTTGGATAATATCACTTACATATATATACACACTGTAAGAGGCCTTACAGCATGTGACAACAGAGCATTGCCACCGTCTGTCACAGAAACACAGATATTAACCATCTGTATCCGTACACTGACCCTCCGCTGTTCTCAATCCATCACATTGGGTACTCAAAAGGAAGCTTTTCAGATTTTAAAGGAAACAGGCTTTCAAGGTAAACAACAGTAGAACAGCTTTGTATTGACTAACATGCTTTTCTTATCCTAGACAAGCCCAAATTAGTAGATTAGAATCTTAAAAAGATTCTTCTATCACCCCTAAGCTCAAAGTGAACATTTAAAGCCTGACTCTGAATTTTCAGATGCTGGCTTCTGCTGCTGCAACTTCAGAAGAATTGTGGTTCTGCCCCTCCCATCTCGTGGCTTCCACCTCAATGCACGAGGACAGCCCTTGAAATAAAACAAGTGATCAGGCTAAGTATTCCCAGAAGAAAAATCTTTCCTTATTCCTGCCTGGAGAACAGAGTCTTCTAAAGAAAGCTGCTAGCTCTGACCCGGCTCATGTAAAGCTTGCTAATTACAGTGAAAATCTGAAGAAAGCAAGAGCAGGAGGGAGAGCTAGACTCCAGCTCTCCGGCTCACACAAATGACAGCTTCAGCAAACTTTTCCTGCCTCAGCGGTTGCTGCTATAAATAACACCCTCCAGGGCTCAGTGCTGCAGAGGCCCAAATCCCAGTCACCTCACAGAGACCCTCTGAAGTCTGCCCTGCTCTGTACACACACGAGCTTTAAGAGCAACCTCCTTCCACAGTTACACACACCCCAACACGCTTCTCCTACACACAGCTCCTCTTCTCATACATAGTCCCAGACCTGCTAGTAACAGCATCCTCCTGTGTTCAGAACAGTCCTGTTCTCACACACACACGTATGCACACCGCTTTCTGAAAGCCTCCCTTGTCTCTTCACCCAATCCTTTAGATTTTATGCATCTTTTCTCTCCTCTGGCAACCCACTCCCCCATTATTCTGTCATTCTCTTACTCCCTTTTCTTTTGCAGTCTCCACATTTTCTGTGGCTTCCCTTGATTACATTGCTTTGCAGCCCTCCATCTATTTCTCCACATTTTTGTTGCTAAGATGCCCTGGAGTATCTCGAGACAAGCAGAGCTCCTCCTTCCAGCTGCTGCCAGCTGTTCTCCAGCCCAAAAGGCTTGTCCATTAGGAACCCAGAGGGGATCACTGAGGAAGAGCGCAGCGTGCCTGCGAGAAGTAAAATCACCAACTGTTCAGTGCATGCGGCTCCAACTCCTTCCCACCTCAGGAAATTAAGTCCCAAATTCACACCCAGTGGAAATCAAATCTGGGCAGTTCCCCTGTGACTTATCAGTTTGCTTTCCCTCTAGCCACTTTCTCCAGCCGGTGCTTCAGATAAAGATGCTGTCACCACACATGTGCAGCACTGCTGCAAGAGGCACAAGAAAGCAAACAACAGCACAGGTCCCACCCCTCCACATACCACCGATCACTGGGACAAGCAGACCAAATGCTTCCTCCTCTTCCCAGAAATTCTTGCCCGTCCAATGCTTCCCTAATGACACAGCAAGATAAAACTGAAATCCTGGGCTGAATCCTGCCAAACTGAAGTAGCTAGACTCTTCCTGAATCTCAGATTTGGATGTGTGTAATAGAAGGCAGGAATCCTATTTTCATTTTGCTTATGTAAGCAAGGATGAATCAAGCCCAGGTTTCTCTGATCTTATGTCATATTTAAGCCTTACATACATCTTTCCATAACTCAGAGCTAAAAAGCCCTTCTCTTCAGACAGAGCCTCCATTAGCTACGCTTCTAAACACCAGCACACACATCCCTCCTCTGCAACACCCACGCACAGCACCTTCTGCACACACATATAGCATAATCTGCACGTGTAGCTCATCTACAAAGCCTCCAGGCCCTTGGTGGCTGTGCCTTGCCTGGCAGTTACACAGCACACACACCTCAACCCACCCCTCACTACCAACTATCCCCTCCTGCTGCTCCCCAGGGAGAGCCAGTAGATGAGTAGAGAATTCAGTTTCCAGCTCAGTAATTATTTAGACAACTCAATTTTAGAAGAGCTCCTACTGAAGTTCTGTAGTCCTCTAGTTTTCCAGCTATGAGTTCTGCAAATACTCTTACTCTGTCGTATACATATTTACTCAAACTTTTCCTGTTCTGTCACAGAGCTTACAGACTTCTCCTGACTATTTTTCTCTGTGGGGTCATCACTACAGACCCTGGAGTTGCAACAGCTAATTACCATCTCATCCTCTGCTCCCCAAATGCCTGACAAACTGAGTCCTACAGAAGCCACACGCTTCTGTCTTCAGCTAAGGTACCACGCATCTCCTTCTCACAGCATGCCCAAGTTTTCACACTTATTCCTAAATTAGCACTCCCCCATTTTCTTCAGCTGTCTCCTTGATATACTGACCATCTATACCTTTCTACTCTACCTTACAGCTCTTCCAAAATCCAGTTGCAGGATACTTTCCAGCTGACTTTCCTCAGGCCTCTAACAGGAACATCACATAACAAGCTATTTACTGCTCATTTCATTTCTTGGGCTCCAAAAGAAGGTTACACGAAGGGGCTATATGAAGCAGACTGTGGGGATTACTGTATACTCCTTCATGCAAATGCCTACATGGCATAGCTTGTAGCTAATTGTATAAGACCTCAATGAAAGCAAAGTGTTTCTAGCCTGTCCCAAGGGTTGCCTTGATATTTTCATGAAGACACATATGTTTTTCTCCCTGTTGCCACCATCCTCCTTGTTTCCATACACTCCTCGCTTTCTCTCGTTAGCAGCTGCTGGAGAAGTCACTAAGCACATGTCAGTAGGAGCTGGAAAAGCCTGTCACAACAGGGACAGCATCGCCACCCTCTTGGCCATCCAGCTCTGTACCTAGGAATGAGTTTAGCAAAGACGGACAAAAACAAGGTGAAAGGAGGTGAGGCAGAAGCAGACAGCCCACGTGACAAGAGGAGAGCTGCAGCAGTAGAAATACCCTGAAAAAGCATTCCTTGGCTTAAAGCAGCTGTACAGACATGAACTGAAAAGCAGATTGCAACTGTTTCTGTGGCTAACAACTGGTTACACTGACAGAAAAATCAGTAACAATTCTTCCTCAAGCTAATTGAGTGCAGCAAATATGAACTAGCCACACACTGGAGTCCACCAACTCCGGTGTTGCGGACTGCTAGGACTATGGCAGGACGTACAAAAAAGCAGCAGGAGACTATTCAGAACATGAATCAAAACCATGGTTACTAAAATACAGGGAGGAGAATCATGAAAACAAGATGAAAGAGATCAGAGATCACAAAAGAGGGACTGGGAAAGGAGCTAGGTATCTTCTCCCTGCCAAAGAGAAGTGGACAAAATTTAGGTACAAGATCCATTTAAATGACATCAGTTTGGCGGCAGTGAACTGCGAAAGGAGAAAGAAACAAGACTAGCCATCTTAGCTGTGAGCAAGTAACACATGAAGAGATCCGCCAGACAGAACAGCCCAGCCACGCAGCTCGCCTGGCACCCAGCTACAGACCCTCCGGAAAAAAACCACATCCTATTTTCAAAGTTGACTCAGTTGTGCTATTCTCCGTTTGAAAAGAGGCTGGACTGGCATAATGTGCTCCTCCTAAAACTATCACTGAAGTCCATGCTTGTCTGAATTGAACAAGAAAAATGTCATCTTTCCTGAAGAAAATCAGCAGGGTCATCCTCAGAGCTGTACATAGCCTTGTTATCTGCTCCCAGGTACAAATACAAGAGCTGTGAGGATGAATGCTCTGGGACCTGGCTGCTGTACATCCTGGACAAAAGCCATATGGTCCCAGTTCAAATCTCTCCATACATTGAACTAGCTGCTATTGGAAAATTAAGACATCAATAACTTAGTAGTTTTTGTAAAACAAAGGAAAGCAATTTCACTTTTCCATCAGTAAGATAAAGAACAGAAGTTGACCCCAAATCTTGTGCAGAGAACTGACTAACAGAGGCAGGCTCACACTCAGAAAATGGAAAGGCTCACTACTCCAACAACTGTTTGGAAAAGGATGCATTTTTAAATTGATTTCTGTAAGAGAAGCCACCTTTCCTCTAGAATAGCAGATAAGAATTTCAAAGGCTAAATGAGTCTTCACACTTGAATTTATAATCCAAACAGGATTATAAGAAAAAAAAAAAGCTGTTTATTCAGATACACTCCAGGACAAGCGACTGGCTCTGAGCCGACAGTTTTAGGCTATTAGAAGAGAAAGTACTTTTTCCTCTTATGCTGTAGGCAATGCATCATTATCTCTGTAATTAAATTTAGTGCCTTTGTGGCAATGCCTTCTGCAGGATTTATCTAGGTGTGGACTTTTTTCCCCTTTCCTTTAATTATATTACAATTAACCATGAAGTGTCCATTCATTTCAAGCTTTCCAATTGGGCTTCAGAAGTAAATGCCTGAAACAGTCTTGGTGAGAACGTTATAATAATCTCGGAAGAGATCAAAAGCACAAGATCTGGGGTTTGGTAACTAATTCATTTATTGTTGTTGCAAGTGAATTTTCAAAGCCTGCAAAAAAAAATCTTTTATTTCATCTTTTTCAGTTATAGTACTTGATTCAGATCCTCATCCTTGATTAGAGCTCAAAGACCTCAGAGCAATATTATCTTGCAATTAACCCAGCTGATTAAGGCATAATCAAGCACCTAAGTATCAGGCATAAGCCTAGCCCAAGTCTGAGCTCTTCTGCATCATAATACTGTGCTACTTTTTCTCCTCAATTTCTTCACTCAGTCACTTAAATTCTGAACACAGGCACAAACATTCAAGCTGAGATCTCCTACAGTTCTTTTCTGGGCAATGTGGGAAAACGTTCCCAGCCCTTCTGAAAAGAAATTATAGGAATTATGCCTGCATTCTTGCAGAAATGTTTTGTTCGACTTAAACTCTGCATAGACCTTGCAGACCACCAAGTGTAGCCCACAGAACTAGCAAACTATGTTATCTTCAAAACACAGTCTGAGATCTTCCGTGTGTGCAACAGTATGCAAGGACAAAAGCTACAGAAGAGTCTTGTCAGACAGCTCCAATTTGTTTCCAAAACATGACTGTAATCACAATCTCTTTGAGAAGGTGATCTCCTGAGTGCTCAATAACAGATCACATGACAATTGCGTTTAGATGCCAGGTAGCTTCTCACATACTTTCATGGCAATCTTGCTGACAGTCTTTCCCACACTCCACAGGCAACTAACCTTCTCCAGTGAAAAAAATCTATGCCTCTAACATCTGACGTTCAAATTCTGGCAACCCCAAGAATCTATGCTTGGTCAAGCACTCACTTCTCCCCAACCTTTCCCCTACGCAGCTGTCCATCAGTCAGTTCAGTTTTCTGCATTCCTTCCTTGAAACTTGTAGCATTGGGGGTACATGTAAAGAGGTGCATTACAAAAGGGTGCCTGACAAAAATATTGCAGTATTTTCACGGTGCTGGAAATTCATTACCAGAACCAGTTAGTGATTAGGTTACTGTTGGAAGCATGATAATGAAGAACTCTTATACATATTAGTGTCGTTATTATTCACAGGAGCAACTAATCTTTTTGTATATCTTAGGATGCACAGCATCCAATACATCATGTGGCAGAAAGCTGCATAGAGAATTTATGATTTTATTTTCATTGCAAAGAGGAAAACAGTAGAGCATACAGACCCAGAAAGCGTAGTCTGCTATGGCATCCAGTTTTGAGCAATGACTTGCCCAACACATGATGAATTCAAGCATTCTTTAAACTGGAAAAAAATGAATGTTCACAGGCTTCTTCCTTCCTCCACTGTATTCAGTCACAGCTAGGATCAGAGTATCCAGGAGAAGAGCACACACTAGCATACAGTATCCTACTTCAATTGAATGAATGATACCAATAGGCCAAAATGATCACTCTGGAGTAAAGAAATAAGAATACCGGCAGAATGACACTATGAATAATTGACCATCAGTTCAATGATCTCTCCCGGCACCACTGAAACTTTAAAGGTGTTCCAGCTGCCAGACTGAAGTTAATCTGGAAAAGGAGAAAGGTATACAAAGGACAGAAGAATGACCCCACTCCCTTTCCACAAGTAGGTTTTAAATTGCAACACCAGCAGCCTACGCATGCCTTCTTCCCTCTCTCCCTATGCTTTACCCTAATAAGCCAGGGAGGAGACAAACACAGCAGAAGGGAAAAACTATGCGTTTCTACCAGTGATAGGCTGTACATGAAAGAAGCAGGGGAGGGGCAGAGAGACAATCTGGTTTCTGAAACGTGTTAGGTTATGGGATAAAAAGCTCACCTACACACACAGGAGCACAGAGGCACAATGGCAAGTGGGGGAACCCAAATAACACCCTCACCCGGCTCCTCCCAGGCCCATCACAGGAGCCATCACCCCGCCAAAGGCTCATCTCCACAAGCGCAGAGGAGGACAGAAGCACTACGGCAGGCAGGGGAACCCCATTAACCTAGACAGAGAAGCAGAGCCTCTGCCCTGGCTCCTCTCCAGGCTGTCACAGGAGAGTGTATATATACATACATTCATGTTCGCGTTGTGTATGTATGTGTGAGCCTACTAGGGCTTACATGCTCAGCTTCACTTTTGGCTGGATCTGGGCCATAGCACCGAAGCAGCCTCACCTCCATTTGACTACCAGAATTGGCAACCCCTAACAAAATGTACAATAACAACTTACTTTCTGACCCAGTCAGTTGGAAAATGATTTAGAAGAAAAAAGCATTATCAGGATGGGAGTCAAAGAATTCAGAAGTAAAACATCAAATAGGAGACTCGGGGGGGGGGAAGAAGTTGAAGGCACTGAATGAGTACAGCAAGAGCCTGCCACTTTAACACCCCTCCCTCAGCTGACAACAACCAGGCATCATGTTCCTGCTCCAGGCTGCCAGCAAGGGCTGCAGAGCGACCTTTGTGCTATCCATCTCTGGAGAACACAAGAGCCACGTACCAGAAGCACACAACTAATACTCAGTTTTTCTCCAAGTGCCTACAACTTTTTGACATCCCAATTTTAGGGAAATCTGAGATAAAATGTTGTGACTTTGCAGTCAAGAACAGAAGCTCAAAAACCCCCACATTTCTAGGGTGGGCTTTCCCCCCTCCACAAGGAAGCTGAAATCATGTTCTCTAAATAGTTCCAAGTCTTCAGTAAGCGCCCTCAGTATAAAGGCTACAAAAAAGGCAGAGCTATTCTTTAACTGAAGCACTTAAACTTTTCTGCACACCTAAGTGATCTTAATTCAAATTGCATTTTACAATGTTGGTAACAGAAAATGTAAGGACTATGAAGAAACAATATTATTTGCACTAAGCACAGCAGAAGGAAGTTTTTAAGTACCAAGCAGGGATGATATTTAATGGCCTGCTATCAACTAACTCAAAACCCATAGTTTTGGGGGTAGGGAAGACTTGACAGCTATCCCCCTTAAAATAAAAAAAAGGGACAGTAACGTACAGGCAGGAGTTGCCAGACGCGCTGACGGCAACCCAGCCACAGTGCAGCTACAGCGGCAGAAGCGGCCCTGGAAGCTCCCAAAGGGAAAAGCTCTACCGAGCACAACTGCTTCAGTCAGGGCCCCAACACCTCTTCTTATCACTGCACCAGCGAACAGTACTCACCGCGGCGCTGACAAAGCATCCCTGCGCAGTCTCAAACGCCACACCTACTGCTCGTACGATCAGATGTGAGCCACAGTCCTAGTTTTGCTCATTGGCCATGTTGTGTTGACTTTGTAACAGTCAAAGAGCCAGGACATGCAGCTAAAAAACATGTATAAGAACATTAAAGGGAACTTTTTCTAAGAGAGAAGTGCAAAACGATGCGTTTTACTCACCTGGTAAGGTCCATTTTAAGACCAACACCCCTTCTTTCCCTGAGCCTTTAGCTACTGTCACAAACTGCCAAAGCCACCAGATTTCTTCTCTTTAAAAAAAGAAAAAGCTGTTGCTGGTGACCAGGAACTACACCCATCCAGGAGCCAGCAAGGCACCACCCCTAGGCAGGTGCCTGCTTTCCACTGAATTAGGTGGAAACAAGACACTTATCATTAGAAACCTAAACCTCTTCATTAATCAAGCTCCTTTCTTTTTGCCATTTCCTTTTCAATTTACAGACAGAGCAACCTAACTTTGGGACTGCAATTCCTCTTAGGTCACGTAATGCAGCTGTTTTCCTTGATACACCATGAATCTTACAGCACCCAACCTTTCTGAACAGGGAGAACCTACTTACGGCATGTCGGCAGATCTCCCCAAGAAGAGAGGCGTGCTAGACAGGACTGGGCAAAGTCCTGCATTTGCTAGGAACTGCTTTAACAACAGGCTGCAGCTCAGTGCAGTGGAAACAAAACCAGATGCCTCTGCCCTGAACATCTTATCTACTTTAAATGGGGTGGTAAAAGTGGATTCAGAAATAGTTTAGTCTGGAGCATTCATTCAGACTGGGTTACTAACCCTGCTCCACAAGCACCACTGCTATGTGGAACAGAGCTGTGTTTGCATTCTCATCCAGCAGACATGTGCGGTCTTTTTGCTGCCCCTGTCCATATAAAAAGAGCACTGAACTGCTGAGTCAGTAAAACAGCAGCAGGGTGGACTCATGCATCTCCTTGTCCAACTTGTAATTAACTCTGCAGCCATGGAGCAGTGAAGCAGCCTTGAAGACACTGCACAAAATCCTGTCTCCTCTTCAGCAGAGAAAAACTTGCAGTCAGGAGCCAATCAGGGAGAGATTGAATATTAGTTTCCCACTCAAATCAGAAATTAAATCCTTTTCCCACCTTTCTTGACAAATCCCCTTATAGTTGAGCATTCAAGCCCTTGCATCTCCTATCTGTTCCCATAGGAACGTAAGAGCCACAACTGCTTCCAACCTCGTCTCCTTTTCCAACAGCAGAAATATCTAACAAAGTCTTTGTAGCCTTGCTCCTCTGCAGCAGGAACACTATGCATATTTGAAGAAAAGATAAAGATAACACTTTTCTCGTCTCTTCTACGCCTGCTCCCTACAAAAAGGGAGCAGCAGCCACACAGCCGAGGGCCACCAAGTCTTGGATAATCATATCTTCCTCCCTTTTCCTCTCTCCTAATGGACACCATCACTTTTTCTCTTCAAAAATCTATAGAGTTTAAACAAAAACTCCATTATGAAATGCAAACTCCTGGAAAACTCCTGCACAGAGGCAGCAGTCAGGTGCAAGGCAGTTGAGCAAACACCAGCATATTCATCTGAAGTACAGGGAGACAAACAGACACATTTTCTGGAAACAGGATCTCCTGCTTCTCCAGGCTTGGACAACCGGGAGTTCCAGTATCCCACCCTCCGGCACTGCACCTTCTCCACAGTGAGAGGCTTGCACCTCCAGATGCAAAGGCAGAAGACCAATCTGCAGTTCATACTGTCTACACAAAAGCTGCAAGTGCAGACATACTGGAATGATGAAAGTAGTCCAGAACAGAAGAGGAAGAGAAAAGGGGGTTCACTCACACTCTCCACCCAAAAGACTTCCTCAAATATTAACATTAAATGAAGCATATTACTGAAACGGTGCCTGCCGAAGGAACTGAAAGTTCAACTTACTCTTTCTTCGGGAGCGTTTAGCCCTCGTAGTCCAGACCAGAGGCTCAAGAGCTGTATTTTTACATGCTAGTCAAGAGGGAGTGTTTTGGCGTAACACCAGGTAACTTACAGTTGAATGGTTTGCAAAACAAATCCATATTAACATTGAGATTTTCATGTCATAAATCAGGTAATTTGAAGTGAAAAGGTTCCTGATTGCTTTAACCACACCCTTTCATGGTTTTGCACTCAAAAGGATTTCATTTCACAGCCACAATATACAGAGCAGCGACACAAAATGAGAAAGACCTGCAGGTACAGCAACAGGAACCAATGCGATTTCTTCCCTTTCAGTTTAACTATGTTATTTTCCAAAAAGCATGCCTCCTTGTCTAGTGCTGCGATCATACGAATGAATGGCCTTATTCCTTACGAACACATTTAAGTGGGAAGTAAGGCTAGAGCTTTCTGTCTCTTGCTGTCCTCTGTTCAATTAAAAACCCATCCATCATACTGCTTTCCAGTCTTTTTTTGTTTATAACAAATTAAAAGAGTTAACTAGAAAGGAAAGATGAGCAGAGCAGCTGGAAAACCAGTTTTTCATAGGATAAGTACAACAGCAGCTGGGGACATGAAGGACATTGACTTGTCCATTGCATAACATTGCAATGTTTTAAGAGAATAATTAGCTCAGGTAGCTCAGAGAAGGACAGTCCAGGATACTCTGTGTTGGAGAGACTTCCATGTTCCCTTGGGCAACTCCATCCTCTTCCTCAGCCTACCCATGCAACTTACCTCAGAGGGGCTAACAAAAGCACCCTGTGCATCCAGTAGTAGCTGTCACGTAACTTCAAAAAGTAATCTAACACTTCATATTAGCGTGCATACTCATCTCGGAGAATAAACACAGTGAATTTCCTTCCACTCTCTTGACTCAATATTTTTGAGAGTTTAGAGTCATTAAAAGCAGCCTCAGAAGAGATCTGCTGCTTCGCCTCCCCAGCTTCTACAGCGTAACCTCAAAATGCAGAACAGCAGCAAGTCCTTATCGGGCATTCAGTTCACATTGTGCCACAAGTTCAAGTCCCACAAAGGCTCATTTCCTTTTCTTGTCCCCAGTGCTGGACACTTCATCAATTTATTTCTCTAATGCCTACTGTCTTGCAACACCCATTTAACCTCACCCAGCCACCCCCAGCTCCTCCATCAGCAGGCCCAAACACATACAACAGCACAAGAGAACGAGGATGTGACAATGTCAGACAAAGAACAGCACACAGCAGCGGGCTGAATTCCTCTGCTCTGTATCACTCCCAGTAGAAGGAAAATCACTATTTCTGCAGTGATATCATCCCTTTGAGGACCTGCTCATGGTAACTCATCACAAAATAAGCATTGCATGACCCAAAGAACAAAGGTCAGATGCAATATACCTTAGAGTTCCTAAGGAGAGGCTTTCAAGCCATTCCAGGGAACAAACACCTGAGGAGCCAGTAAAACCAGGGACACAAAACATAGGTTCCTTACACTTATGAAGGGCATGGGTAGAGTTGTTCATTTCCCTGATGCACATCTAACCACTCAGAAGCACATGGCCTGCACATATACAAATACATGTCCTGCAAACTTGCACACTAGATCATAGAGAAGCTGCCAAAGTATGCATATTCATCTTTCTTCTCCCCAAATACCCGCTGCTCACCTCACAGTGGACTTCCAGGCTTTCTGCCCACCCCTCCCTCAACAAGCTTACAGACACACACCGCCCTTCACCGGGGCAAATTAAACATACTTGACACTTCTGAGCTTGCGTGCAAACTCATGCACCGCATACTCCAAATTCAAACACTCTGTAAATATTACCAGCAGGCTCCCATGAGGCACTTCACATGCATGCACCACACTTACTCAGCCACCCGTTCACAGAAGAACAAGCATTTTCTGCAGCATCCTACGTGGTTCCCGCCTCCGAAACCGCCTGTACTAATTCCTCCGCCCTCATCCAAGAGAAAGACAAAGTCAGACCAAGGCCTGAGAGAATCGATAAATTCTCTTCCCCATCAGCAGAGAGCTGGGGTCCTATAAATCAAGGTAAACTAATAGTTACATGCAACCAGCAAAGTTCTTTATCTCAGACTCTTCCAGGCCAGTAACATTTCAAAGAACCGAGGACAACACTGCATTTGTGGATGTCCCCATTTCCCATTGAGTTAAATTCGATTATGGCCCCTGAGGTGTTCAAAAGGGTTTGCTCTCAGATCTGGAAGAAAGTGTGTTCTTTTTTTGTTTAAAAAAAAAAAATCAATGAGGATAAAAGACCATTTTCCAAAAGCAAAGTATCAAACCAGGAATAGGCATGAAATTTAGAGGGGAAAGGGGTTCTGGAGAAAGAAGCCCGTGGCTTCCTGCAGAATGAAGTTTTAACACCGCAATTACGCAAAGCCATTTTGCCCTGCGCTCCTCATGTCACTGAAGTTTGAGGAAAGCTCTGCTCTCTCCGGTTTTAGAACATTCACGTAACATCTCAGGAAAGGCATCTCTCACTTCCTATGCACTTCATTATTCATGTGCCAAATAGTTTTAGCCTGATATTAATCTCGGAAGGAAGACTTGAAAAGAAAGAGCAGCCTCTTTCTCTGCTAGAAAATAAGTGAAAATGACAAAGGTGAGGGGAAGAGCAATCCCACAGCACACAGAAAGAAATCTGTCATTATTCTCCATTCTATTCAGGGAAGAAAAAGAGCATCCACTACAACAGGAACTTAAGAAAGAAGTCGCAAATTACTGCTTCTTCATTTTCTTTTAAGGACGTAACATCTGCCATTCAGCAGAGCAAATGGGAACTTTTTTTACTTCCTCTGACAGGGGATCACAGGCACATGTTTCCCCTCCAAGCAAAAATACAGAGGTTCATATCTGAATGCTCTCATTTAGCAAAGCGGTTGTCATTAGCGGATGCTTGGATACCATGGAGACGGTGACAAACAACTGAATCAGACAGAACAGTCACAAAAAGGGTACTGTAGTTTAAAAGGTTAAATCTGGCTGAGAGGTATAGCAGTCACACAGGACTCTTGAAATGGAAGCACACATCGTCTTCGCAGGGACATCCTGGAACAAGAGACAGACCACTGGGCTAGAAAAGCTCTGCCATGTCCAGAGGGTCTGAGGCTGAAGTTCTTGAAGACTGGCTGGTGCACTTTTAAAAGAGGTCTTGTTTTGAGTTCAACAGCAGGCAAGCAACAAAGTGGTCCACTTACTGTTCCAGAACCACTTGGCGATGGAGAGTTGCACTCAGTTCACTTCATTTACTACTTCTCACATCTGAATTTTCAAACAAAACCTGAGTTGTTTCAGCAAGGAAAGAACATACATTTTGGGCATGAACAAAGACGAGCCAAGCATAAAGGGGAGTTATTAGACAGCACTAGGTTGAATTTCTATGACAAACACTGTTAGGGGGTCCCGATATCGCCACGAAATATAGTATGCGAGACAACACAAGGTAGGATTCGCTCTATTCAGGACAGTCACAGGCTGGCTGAGATGCTGCAAACTCACAAGAAGCATCTGACTTGCTCTTATTTTATGGGAGGTGAAATAGTTAATTTCCCCATGAGAGAAAACAGCACAGTTTTGCAAGATCATTTGGCAGATCACATGGGGAAAAGACAAGCCTCCAGAAGCTCAGACTTTTGAGCTGGAATCTATATTCCAAAAATACATCAAGGCTGTATCTATGGCTGTAAACACCAGCAAGCACATTACACAGATCTGTGCCAAAAAGACAAGCCATGACATAATATTAAGTTTCATTCTTCTTTCTAAAAGATGCAGAGCTGTGTAAATTCCAACTTCTAACAGACATGGAGCAGCATAACAGATCTGAATGGAAACCTTTCAGTAGAAATGCACCGGAGCTTTTTTTCATACCACCCTCACCATTTCTATTGTACTTACTGCAATGAAACTATAACAGCAAGGTCCTGAATTTCCCTGTTTCTTCCTATTATCCAGTCCAATTTTATTTAAGGTGGCTTAAGGGATTCACCATTTCATTTGCACATTTGTTGTTCCTTAGAAAAGAATAAGGACTCAGTCTAGAAGCCTGCCTGGATGTAAACTCAGGAGCTCTCAGGTCTGTGCTGATAATCACAGCTCTAGACCAACAAATCACAAAGAAGAAACAGATGTTACAGAGCAAAAAAGACATGGCAAATGTTTAGAGCACCTATTCATTTAAGGCAGCCTTCTCATATTTATCCATAAGCTAATTACTCCTAGTAACCATAAACAGTTTGAAATTATCTTACCATGTCTTCACAAGAAGAGGAGAATCTCATACAATCTATTTCAGTATCAGCCAGTCTCTGCTCTCATTCAGCAAAGAGTTACAAGCTCCTCAATAATATGACACTCATTGTTTAGCTGCTCCAAGCAAATCTTCCCGTCTCACATGTCACAGAGCTCCAAACTGTATCAAATAAGCTATCCCACCAGCAACGGTGGGAGAACAAACTCCTGTAAAGGATCATCAGTGCTTACTCACCCCTAAAGATGCCAATGCCCCGACAGAAACCAGCGTGCTGAGGAAAAGGGATTGACACAGATACCCGTCCTGTGCCTGACAGCTTTCTCAGCTAGTACTCCCTCAGGGCACAAGGACATTCTCACTCTGAGGAAGACTCGGAGAAAATGGAAGTGCGTGCAGCAGCACAATCCTCTATCTACAGGAAGGAGCTCACAAAACTTCTTATGAAACAGCAGGCATTTAGAAAATACACATCACACACACACACGAGGCACAAACCCCACCCCAAGGGGCTTAGCTAGGATTCCCACAATAACCCTACCAGCAGTTTGCTGCAGGTATGTGCTAAGAGAGGGCTTTTCATCACCGGATTACTGCCAATGCAGCAGTGTAGATCTGTACACAAGGTTATGGAAATGAGATCAGTTTAAACTCCTCAACAGAAGACAATTTATCTTAGTATTAGCTTACTAGAGAAGTTAGAGTTTTACTGGGGTTTTTATCATTGCTTGCTGAATAGCAGCTTTGCCTGATGAAATGGCAAGGACACAAGGAAAATTACGATTTTTAAGACTCTAGATTGCATCTTGTATCCTGTTTTCAGGGACAAATTCTTATTAAGGTCAAAGACATCACTGAGGAATCCACTTGTAGTTTTAATTTCACACAAAGGGAACATGCAAGAACCAAAGCAGGCTGGCTACTGAGTTAATAGCTTGAACACAACTAAAAGCCATGAATTCTCATGCAATTCCATAGACATTTGTAGTCAACCTGAAGGAGACCAGCAGGCCAGGCCTCCTCAGAGAGGGACAGAAACTCCAATGGAAGGGGAGGGAGGAGGACTTCCAGGGGTCTGCAAGAGTCTGCAGGAACACGAGCCCAGTTAAAGGAGCATTCGTGTAAAGCAGACAGACTGGGAGCTTGGGGGTTAAGAGTCCGCGACAAAACTCCTTGTTAGTCAAGCAGTCTCTGCTTGCCATGCAGATTTTCTACTCTTGCTGCAAGGAAGAGAAAAATAATCAGCAACCTTATTTAATCTTTTAGCTTGACATCTTTTCAAACAAATCCAGTGTATGAGGTAAGGGACCCACGCCCCTTTCACTGGAAGGAGGAGAGAAAAGGATAAAAAAGGAGGAAGGAAAAGAACAGAACAGAAGAAATGACTGAAGATAGAGGGCACATTTTTTCTAAAGCTCAGTAGAAATTCTACCTTTTATTCAAAATTATCAACAGGGTACAGCAGCATTATGCTTTGCATTTAAACCCAAATTTTGTATGCATTTTATATTAGGATATTCCACTTTACTATATGATGCTTCTAAAATACAAACCCATCAATTTTCACATGCATCGTTATCATTCCTTAAAGCTTGTAACAATGCTTCAAATAGTTAATTAAATAGTCCACAGTATTTTAGACTTTTTTTTTTTTAAAAATCAGTTATGGGTACATTCTTATATACACTTAGTTTTATAATGCACATAGGATCAAGATGCTGGGCACCATGACTTAAACTCATGCCCCCAAACAAGCAAGCAGAATAAGAGTGCTTAGCATCTTGCACTACAGAATTATATGTAGAGCAATTGCTGCTGTAGGAGACAAAAAATATATCATATTATTGGAAAGCAGAGTGAGATCTAGTAAGCAGGATCAACATGGTGGCACAAAGGGAGCAGACTATTTCTGTGCCCTGTGAGTAGACTATCAACTCCCAGCTATACTTGTGCTCTTAAAACACACAGCAGTTTGATTTTAGTCTTTCAGTGGGCAAACTTTTCCATTTCTTATCAAAAAAAGAAAAATAATTTCAGTTTCTTCCATCTTAAAAGTTCAAAGCTGGACAGATACTGCATCTGGCAAATTTTCAAGATTTTTCCTGTGATTTCTCTTTAGAAACACACAAAACAGTGTTAGCTTGAAAGCGAAGGAATGGAGTTCTAACTAGAAGCATCACAAGGATTCCCACCACCGTGAAACATGTGCCATGTATGTTTGTTCTGGCAGACATACGCTTATATTACAATATCATGTATGTACAGTGCAGAATAAAGACAATATCTGCGCAAACTAGCTTCAAGTTAAAAGTCTGATTTACTCAAAGAATCTATTCCAGCACGAATAAACATCCCAAAGCTATCCACAGATCCCAAGAGTCCATTTGTCACGCTCCTGATAGCACAAAGGGCACTTTCATAAACTCCTTTCCCCCAGCTCTCTAAAAACTCCAGCCCCGCAGCTCTCTAAAAGCAGATGAAAATAGTTTTCACTCTTACAAGCATCTCAACTGCTGTCTCTTTAAATGTAACTTCCTCAACCTCCAGTGCTGAGTCCAGCTCAGGATGTACTTATTCATCTGCTGGATCACTGTCAGAATCAGAAAGACTGCTAGCTTTAACCAAGTATTATTTACTGCTACCTAGGTGGCAAGCTGAAAAGGGGAGTATCCTGTTCTCTCAGAGGAAAAGCAGGGTGCAAGCAGACTCCCCAAAGTAAAAGCTGCTTGTTCTAGGGTAGATAGAAAACTTTGCTACCCAAGGAAAAAAGTCTCAAACATCCTTCCCCTGTCTGAAGACAGAACAGAATCACTGCTGGTTTAATGCAAGAAAGTTTAATAAATTGTAGGCAGGCCTGTAAATGACTCAAAGCCTCACAGGCTGTTATCTGCCCAGAGCCGAGCAGCATACCAAGCATGCTGGGGTTTACACTCTCAAGTGTTAGCACTCTTGTATTTCCTACAGGTCTCCAGCTTCCTGGTCCTTGCCTGGAAGAGACCCACAAAACCAAGAAGATTGGTATTTATGTTGCTTTAAGGAGAGTTTTCTAAGTCACAAAGGCTTGGAAGAAGTGTATAAATCTTGTTTGCAAATCCGTTCAATTTTATTGCAACTCAGAAACCAAAGTGACCTAGTTTTGATGAGCTAACTCAAAATTAATTCACTTCTAAGATGAGGCTGTACAGGAAACACCCCTCTGCCTGTCTTTACACTTGGTACTATAAAACGCCATTAAACATCTGTACCTTCAGCACCCTAGGATTAAAGGTCACATCACAAACACAGACACAACCTGAACTTTACATGGATTACATGGCAATTCACAGCTGGTGCACTCGGATCCCATGGGGAATGCCAAACTGTTTTACAGAGGAAAGCAAAGACAGGTGGGACTGATAAAAACATGCAAGTCAAGTGGATCTGTCAAAGGGCAGCTAGAGGGCTTGTAAATTTATGTCTCCAGTTTCTGGTTAGATGTACGCAGTGTTTAAGGGATACATAAAACTCTCTTCTGTCTTAGAACAAACTGAGGTAGACGTAGCACAAGCAGTGCGACGTATTGCCACCCAAAGTCCAAAAGCAAATCCATGCGCTTACATACAAAGCAGACGTTGCCTCTTTGTTCATAGGAATTTTGACAAAGTTTCATAAAAAGTAAAACGCTGCCAAAATTTAGTGCAACGCAAACGCACTCAGTATCTGCTGAAGGCAAGTCTTCTCAGCACTTTTAAACAGTCTGATATCTACAGTCATTCCTTTTTGTATATGAAACAGACTGACAGGTATTTTGGTTTACCCTATTTCTCTAATTTTTTTTTTAACGTAACTTTTTGTCGTTGAAGGGAGTATTTTCATCCTTCCCGCTTTTCTTCCTGGAGCAGCATGTTTCTCAATTTTAACCACTCGGATCGTATTGTTGCACAACTGTTCCTTCCTAGGACTCTAGAAGAGGAACGGGTGGACACAGCACAGTGAAATTTGCCTTTCTCATTGCCCGTTTTCCAGCAGTGATTGAGCTGTCAGCGACTTACAGCAATCCCTTTTTCTGTGACTTCTGATTTGATTTTGCAGATAACAGTCAAAAAGATCTAGCCTAGTGCCTTAAAGTTAAAGGGAATTCTGTTCAAATCTGTTTTTCACAGGTCAGCACTATCAAAATCAGTACCAGCAATACATATGTAGTTCATATACTCAGGCCTGTAATTTTGACTCTCTAGCATGTTATGGAGGGAGTAAAACTTTTGTAAAACAGCAGAGATGGTAACTCCCAAATCTCTTCTTTTATTTAAATACAGATTTAAAGGGGAACATTTGTCCTACTCCTTTCTGAAGAATTTTGGTTACAGAAGTTCCAGGCTATATGCATTATTTACCACGTAGCAGATGCTGTTCAAGTTTCTTGTCCCCGTTAGCCATTACTGGCCTGCCTGTCCACTACGAACTGACACATATTCACTGGGCTGAGCAGTAATCTAATCAGCAGCTTTAAGAACCCAATGTAACTTTTATGACACAGAAAGCCAACACCTAGGACAACGAGTAACTTCACCCAGCTAATGTTTTCTATTTAGAAAGCTTTCTACCCATGCCCAATAGATATTCCTTCCTCCCCAATCACAAACTAACCTCCTTAACAGTGTAGACACTTCCCCACTAGAAACACATTTCACCAAAGCCGATGTCATAAAAACGAGAGATTAAAGACGCTGTCTTTACAAAACCCACTTCCTACAATTTCATTATCTCCCAACCACGACTATTTTAAAAACACTCAGCCTGACCACACAAGCTCAGACACTTCTCCTTGTTCAACCAGAAAATGACAGTCAGCGGGACGTAGCAACTCATCACCAGGTAACACAAGGTTTTATCCCGGCAGGTGAGTAATCTCCTTCCCACCTTGGCAGAGGTTATACTTTCCCTCAGAACCACTTCCTTTAACACGCTGGCTAATCCATCGAACAATTTCTGCTTTCAGTACGCAACACTTATAAACCCTCCAGCGTCCCAGAAGCTGTATACACTATCTTTGGCAATCACTGTGCTGTCTCCCACCTGGAGCTGGCTGTAAGTACCACCCCGCGTATCAGGACCTGCAGACTCAGCAGTCACCATTCCTACATTCCAAGCGACAACTGAAGCCTGTCCCAAACAAACACCGGCAGGTACCAATTACCCAGAATGGGCACAACATGAATTCTGGCTGAGCAGTCTAGCAACGTCCCAGCTGTAAGATCGCAGAGTGATGTATCCTTTACTTTTACAAGCATGCAGGTCTCTGTGACCTTAACTGGGGATTTCTGTGGTCAGGGCTTATCACCCACTGTGGCAGATCCATGTCGCTGAAGTACTTTTAGGGCCAGCTAACTGTTTCAGACACCGGTCCCTGTGGAGAAGTAATAAAGGCTGAGAGAAAGAATCCATGTGTCACACCCACCCTCTACACACCAGCAGCTTCTCCCTGTACAATCAGACAGCAACACCTACCCAATCTCCCACACCGGGCTAGGGTGGACAGCCAAGACCAGCTTGGACTGGGGTCGTGGGTCCCAATTGTGACCCCGCCATCAGCCTGATGCGCTGTCTCACAGCTGTCTGGGGGAAAGGACCGCTTCTTTCTATAGGGTGCAGGCCACATTGCGAGGGGGCCCCTCCAGCTGGAAGGGAAAGACGCGGCTCTTGCAGGAGAGAGCCTCCCGCGGCGTCCCTGCTCAGCCGGCCCGGTGTCTCCCCGCCAGCACGGGAGGAAAACGCTCCCTCCGGCCACAGCTCCGCCGACCCCGCCCGCACCTGCCAGCCGCCTCCCGAGCAAGGCGGGACAGAACAAAGCGTCGCCGGGGCCGGGGACAGCACCCCCAGCCCGTACCAACGCCGGCTTCGCCCCTCAGCGCTCCCGCGGCCCGCCGGGACCCCCGCACCTGCCGCAGCCACCTCCTCCCCTCACGGCCCGCGGGGACCTGCCCTCCCGCCGCAGGGAAGGCCCCGCCGGTGCGGGGTCGGGAGGGGGGGGCTGCCAGCCCCCCCGCCGGGGCCGGCTCAGGGCGCGGGGGTCGCCGCCGCCCTCCCGCCTCCCCTCACCTCTCTGCCGCCGCCGCCAGCGACGCAGGCCCAGGGCCGCCGCCACCTCCATGCCGGGGGCCTCGCGGCCCCCCGATTCTCTAACACCGCCTCCGCCCGTGCAGGGGCCGCCCCCGCCCGTGCCGGGCCGCCCACTGCGTCAGCTTCGTAAGGGCCGCTACGCACCCAGCGGTCACCATGGCGACGGCTGGAGCCGGGGCGGGCGCGTAAGTACGGGAGGCGGCAGCGCCCCCTGGCGGGCCTGAGGCGGCAGTGCGGGAGGGCCGGGTCTTCCCGCCGCGGGCTGAAGGGAGCGGCCCCGCCGGCGGGTAACGGGGGGCCACCCCTGGCCCGGCAGCCCTCGCCCCCACCTCGGGGGCACCCGAACCCGGCTAGGACCCCCCTCACAACCATCCTCCGCCTCCCCTCTGCTTGGCGCCAGGGTCACAGCCCCCTGAGGGAGCCCGTTCCCTCCCAGTGCCAGCCCCCAACCAGGGGTACATCCCAGCCCTGCAGCCGGAGCCCCCTTAATCCCACTGCAGGCATCGACGCGGCTTTATTCCCCCCCAGCAACACCATCCACTGCTCTCAGGACAGCCCTGGCGCCGCCTTTCAGAGGGAAACCGGGCATACCTGGCTCTCCCAACATCCCTTTCCCAAGAAAAGACCCCCAAGCGCAACATGGAAGCCTCCCTCATGGACCCTCCCCAGGCCAGGACCCCGCTCTGCTGCAGCCTGCCAGGGCAGCTGCTGACCGCATGCACGCTTGGCACACCTCTTGCAATCCCCAGCACGGATAGCAACGGTTTACTATCGCCGGGCTTGAAATTTAATCGCCTTTTAATCAAAAGGCTTCAAGCTATCACGTGGCTGAAATAAGGTTTTGCTGCCTGTAACCACTTACAGCTCTGCGTGGCCCAGACGGCCGGCGCTCTCGGGCAATCCGAGCGCAATTGCCTCCTGCTCACGCATACACTTACCGACCAAATCCTCGTAAGGATGGACTCGCCATAACAGCCTTCCCCTGGTTATGGTGTTTGGGTGGGAGGAAGGACAGCGGTGGTCTGGGTATGACACAGCAGTAGCCTCAACGTAGAAAGTACCAAAGTATCAGCCAAGGACATGATTTAGATGCTCTTATTGCAACAGACTAGAAAAGTAGCAAAAAAAAAAGTCTCCCGTGGGTAGGAATACATGTCCCAGAAAACAGTTAAGCTCATCCAGCGGGGGATAGCAGCATATACCCGTCTGTCCATTCCTCCTTAAAGCAAGTAGAACAGCCTTCAAATGGTCTGCTCAGTGATACCACCGTACCTTGAAAATAAAATAGCCTGACAGTGCTATAGGTGGTAGAAAAACATTCAGCAAAAGCTTTGAAGCACTGGTATTCATCTATGCTGAGGTCTTTGTATACCATTCAGGCATAAAATCACACTCACGCTCATTTTAAGTCCCTTTATCTTGCCAGACAGGTGTAAAGCGGCTCTGGTTTAGATGAAAAGCTGGTGCCAAATATAGTATTTAGCGAAATCATTTTATCCCGCATGTGGCACTTCCAAGGTCTTCCTTCAGCACGAACCATTCTCAGCAGAGCAGTGCCAGTCCAGTGGGCAGACACTCCTGGAAGCGCTGAAACCTAGAGCAGACAGAAGGAAGAATCTCAGGAAAACTATAAGCGCCTATTTTATTAATCAAAATACAATCAGTAGTTGTTCAAGACTTTGAATTCAAGTGGTGGTATAGAGTACATACCAGCCCAGATCCTGCCAATTAATGTACACAAGTCATCACAGGCAATTAATCTCATACAGCTCAGGCTTTCTGCTTGCAAGCAGCCCCAGCTGTCTGTAGCTAACTCAGCTCCACAAAAGAACTGCCTGTTAGCAAGGGCCAGACCGTATTTATAGCACAGCTCCAGCAACAGAGTACATCACAGCTATCAGCAATTCTTTCTTTCCAGACTCCGATATGGCAGTGACACAATTTACAAACAAATTTGGACTTTGCTTTGTGTAAGCCTGTTTCCTTAACACTCCCTCAAGTGTTAAGGGAAGGACTTAACACCCCTCAGAAATCCCCCGTCTCTGCCCTCATGCAAAGGGCACTGCCCTCTATCACTGCGTGCGAGGGTGGGTGGCAGAGCACTCGGGGTAATAACTACTTGCCAGAAAAAAAGCTGCTTGAGACGTTAATGGTAGTGCATCACAAGAGAGATGGGATGTTCGCTAAGCCCCAGAGAACCATTTTAGCCCTGCTGAACCCAGTCCCCACCTACATCCCCCGTAGCAAGAACATTAACTTACAAGTTTCCCAACGTGGGGAAAGTGAAAGAGTTTGGTTTTGAGTGCCCAGGGCAGTGGTGCAGAGAAGTACATGCATCAGTGACAATTCCTACATCTTAGGAGGGATGTAGAAGAGAGTTACAGCGTCAAAGATACATATATCAGCTGTATCTTTGATAAAGCTCAGATAAATGCCTATTAGGGCACACTTACACAGCCTGCTTTATTGCCTCTCCATCAGGAGATCACCTCCACTGACACACCACCATCGGTTTCACAATAAAACCTTCAGCAGCAACACTGGCTTAATAAATTGCCAGCCCTCACCATCCCTACTCACCCTTGGACTATTCTGCACTGTTTGGGCAGTGAAGCTTGGCTGAAGAATAACCCAGGAACAGGAGGGCAGGGGGCATTCTCTGTGTTCTTTAAGCTGGAGCGTGTCATACCTCAACCACACAGACAGGTATGGCACAGAGCTGGTCTGTCACCGTGGCCTTGGAATCACTGACATCAGCTCTCCAGGACAAGTGAAAAGTCCAGACTGCTGTAGGCAGCCTTGGCGGAGCTCCGGAGATCTCTGTAACATGCCAGCAGTGCGCAGGAAGGATGCGATCAACGAAGAACCCATCCAGCTCTGCCGATCCTGGTGTCCTGAAGAAAGCCAGTGGGATTCTGGGGTCTCCTAAACCTAAAAGCAAAACAAACTCCTCTCCAGGAAACTTGGAAAAGTAACAAGGCTCTGAAATGTACAAACCCAGGAGCCATCAGCTACCAAAAATAGCTGTGTACATGGGAAGCTTTTTATTATTATTATTATTCAGTTTGTTTTAGTTACCACCACCCCCAAGCACAGCACATCCAATCGCACTGCTCTTAAATCCTGCTCCTGCTTGCCTCCCAGGCAGAGCCAGACAGTTCGTTACTCCTTTGGTAACGAGCCCCTCTCCTCCTCAGTCCCAACCCTGCCAGTTTCCCTGAACTGTTCCATGAGGATTACAATAAAATCATAGGAAAAAAATATTAACAACAAGGCTACGTGGGATCTTCTGAGAGCACAGCAGTCTCCTTGACATGGTAGTTCAAACATCCAGGCTACTCAGCCGCCTTCTGTCTCCTGTTCAAGCCCTGCAAACACCAACCCAGGGTGAACCCCATCACCCCCTCAGCAGCTGCAGGCATTGTGCCAGGTTCAGCTCTATTTCCTTGCAGGCTAAAGCTGCCTTGAGATCACTTTTTGCATTAGCACAAACTCTCACCACCAAATGATCGTCCCACAGCTTCTTCCGCCGCATGCATCGGGAAATAAAGCCGTCTCTTTGCTGCTTGCGACAGCTACTTCGCAGCAGAGGGTACGGGATGCCTGAGCAGTGTGCAGAGAGGAACTGGCCTCCAGCCCTTGCAGATGACCCTCCAGATGATGGTTGCTATTTCACATGGCTGAATTCAAAGGGGCAACTGCAATAAGTGTCTTGGCAAGATGTTTCTGTAATTGTCAAAGAGAGGGTCGCTGGGGACAGGCCATCACCAAAAGATGAACAATAACATTACGCCAATATTCCCTTCAGAGGCAAACACCCCGGTACCTCATCCACCATCTCTCACTCTCTCAGGAATGTCAGTCAACCATATTTCCACAGAAAAGTACCACCAAATCAGAGAAACACCACACTGAGTTTCCTTCAGATGGTGCCCGTGCCAGATACAACCAGAATTTGGGCAGTGCTTTTAAAAGCCAAAGCCAGAGTGATCCCTGTCCCCCATTTCCATCACACCAAGCATAAAGTACCTGTGTTTGCTTTCAGCGCCCGTGGTAGCTGTGCCTCCCCAGCCTGCCTGTCAGCTCTCCTTCACTACCCAGCATGACTCCCGCCTGCAGTTAGCCAGAGCCATCAGCCTCCATCGCCTCCTACCAAAGTGTTTCTAAACCAGCGCCTTCAGGCTGATCCTGCTTGGCTTAGGAGAAGCTCCCCGCACACCAAGCTACGCAGGTCCTTCGTTATCCACCATCAGATCTCCCCAGAAACCTCTGCGTTGAGCCCCACAGAAGCAGCTGTAATCCCAACACACAAAGCCACCACCTCCCAGACTGTCCCTCTGTCTTCTGCTTCCTCACTCTCCCATCCCTTGCACTGGCACCGTAAAGCTCTCAAGGCAGGGACCAGCGGGTGCTAATGCCCCCCACAGCAGGACCGGCTGCTGCAGCACTGCAGATAAACAGCATTACTCAAGTCTTAACTAAAAATCACTATCCTCATGAAAAGGTGCTTCTCCTGTGCTCAGCATGTTTGCAAAAAATCTCCCCTAAGTTGGGTCAGGGCTTTCTGCAGTCCCTCCAGGCACCAGGCCATGCCTTGGAGGGGTACCACGCTGCTGTGCCAAGCACAGTCACTCCCCCGCTCCCGTCTCCCCACACCGTGTTCAGGACTCTGCACCCAGCCTCCCCTCCGGTTTAACAGAGGGCTCAATAGCATTTTACAGGCATATTTACAGATAAGCTAGCCAGCAGTAGTACCCACGTAAAGGCCCAGGGAGTTGCACAAGTCAAAGAGGGGATACTGCCGATTCAAATACTCCACAGGTACTGCTGTCAGGGCACCCCAGGAAAGGTGTTTGGTTCCCGTTGGGGACAAACACAAACTCTCACTCAATGCCTTGCCCTTCATGCCTTTCAAAAGGCAAGAAGCTGGTGTAGCATGGAGCAGCCCAGGTGGCTGGATTCATTCCTGGCCCACCCTGTGTGCCTGAACCCCTAAAACAAGTTTATTTCTACTGTAAGCTATGGCTCATTTCAGGGATGAGACCTCTCCAGTCTCAGCCAGTCTAACCTGGGGACAGATGCTCTGGAGACAAGCTGAAAGCACAAAGTCAGGCTCCTAGACTGACACACTGGGGTTTACAGGCTGCTCTGGGAGCTGAAATGCCACCCAAAGGCAGGCAGGGACTCTTTACTCACTGGGGTGGCAAACCTTTGCCATGCACGTGAAGAGACAGACCATTACTGAGGTGCGGGGCAGCACGCAGTTCCCATTGCAGGCAAGCAGGGCAGAGCGCTGCTGGCACGTTCCTGGCCAGCTTGGTGGCTCCTTCTCTTGGGCACAGCTCTTTTTTTCCACACCAGCACAGACAGTGCGCTGGTGAGCTGCCCCTTTTGCCCAGCCAGGAGGTTTCCAAGCTCTGCCTCGGCAGGTGAGACCACCTTTCCAGCCCCAAAGCTGCTTTCTCAGACACTGCTTTGTAGGATCCTTCCCTTCTGCGAGCCGTCTCCCACGCAGGGAGCCAGGGCACGACATGCCTTTACAATGCTGTGGGTTCACTTTTGGCATACAGTAAATTAAATACCTGTGCACACGTATTTATTTTACTGGCCTTGACAGAAAGCCTAGAAATGATTTCTCCCCCAGGTTGCATTTGGTAATTCAGCACAGCCCTTGCTGCTAATGATTCCAAGCACAACTCATCCTCCAGCTGCTTTTCTAAATTTGTGCCAGATCTAACTATGGAAGCCAAGCCTCAAAGACTTGCTATAAATCCCGCCAGCGCTTCCCCCTCCCAAGGACATTATCCAGCATTACCCAAGCTGTGACTCTTCAGCCCAGAAATTTCTCACTGGTAAATAGCCATCTCTCCACTGAAGAGGAACATTAAATAACATTTCACTGGAGTTCTCTCACTGCTGCTGAGGCTGCTTAGCAAAGCTCAGGGCCTTTTCCTGCCCAGCAGCTGCAGGTGGCCTCTCCATCAGAAACAAGCAGGCGAGTGGTTAAAGCAGTGCTCTGGGCTGTCGGTACGTTTGCCATCATCCTCCAGCTCCGTTGCACGCTCCCTCTTGGACAAACCCCTCATTCTCAGCAAGCCGTGCGTTGCCCCATGCTGAAGTTTGCTTTTTCGCCTTGGATTGTAAAGCCTCATGGTTTTGCAGAAAAAAAAAAAGGAAGCATAGAAATGAACCTTAAAGGCTCAGAGGGGAGAAAAATGCGAACTCGCAAGCTCCCCATTCTGGGGACCTGACTCATGGTGTTGTGTTCGCAGTGCTGGCAGCCCAGCAGAGGCCCCGGCTTCAACACAGCACTGCCTAATTCAGGTGCAATAACATGTCATTTTCTTTATCTGCTTGACCCCCCTAAAATTCCTACACGCTCTCCTATTTCTCCTCACCGCCCACCTTTCAAATGCCCTTGGCTCCATCCTCCTTGCTAAAATCTCATTTGGAAGGAGAGCTCTAGCCCAGAAATGAATCAGGATTTTTAACAGGAGCTTTAGGGATGTGGGATGCATTCACCCCCACAAGCAGGAGAGCTGGCCTTTTCCCAGGGCTCCGCAGGACTCAGTCAGGTGGCATTAACACTGCTTCCCTGCAGAGGAACGCTGGCCGAGATATCAAACCATGAGAATTCACCCCACGGGCCGACCAAGAACAAGCTGCTTCCCGATTATCAGTAGCTTGCTAACCTCCTGTGACGGGAATCACTGCAGCAGGATAGGAAAGTTTACAGTTCAGCTGTGTTGTGCCTGTCAGTGCTAGAGAGAAGCAGTTGTAAGAGAGCACCAAGTCTGCCTTTTCCTCACTGAGCAGCACCCGCAGCCTCCCAGGCTCTCTAGGAAGCAAGAGGGGCCACGAATACCGCTGTCGGATGTGGGCACGGCACAGAGGATGCCGGTGCTGCACAGAGGATGCCACCCCTCCCCATTTGTTGTGTCTCTGGACATCAATCAGATGCAATTAAAAAGCAGTAGCTGGAGCCAGGGCACTTGGATGATTTCATGAGGCCAAATGCCCTCCCCTTCTCTGCTTCCTCGGGAACCTGTGCTCACTTCTGGAGGTGATTCTTAGCAGGGCTGAGGCAGTTGTAGTGAACCAGAAGGTTTCACATTAAGGATTCCTCTCTGGCTCTGCTCCTGGCTCCTTTCCCACTCCTCACACCAGGCTGCAGAGCCATCCCTCAGCTCTCTAGGACCTCAAAGACCTTTCTAACCCACTTGGCTTTAGCCCAGCTCTGAACTACCAGAGAGGGGAGTCTCTGCTTCCCTGGTGTCTCGCCTGGAGACCGTGCTTCCCATCGAGATCCTAATCCTCCTCATAGTATTAGTTAGAGCACAGCTCCTCCACAGAGCAGTGCACAGAGGTGTTGGGATCACAGCCCATCAGGCAGACAGGAGAGGGGCCTAGGAGCAAAGCAGAGGTTGCTATGAAGACCAATATCCTGGAATAATTATCCTACAGACAAGTTCCCAGTTTTCCCTTGCAGACAGCAGCTCCCTTTTGCACAAGCCCATGAAACATAGGAGAGCATCGAATCATCCCTCCCTCAAACACAGGTTGTTCAGTACTTACAGCAGCACCTGAGATGTCACCACCGTGCCTTGAGTCTCCAAGACGGTCTTAGTTTCGCAGAGGGCAGCCCACTTCCCAGCGGGTCTCTCCTCCAGGACCTCTCTGGCAGAGCCCTGCTGTGCCACAGTGACAGATGCATGGCAGTTTTTGGTTTTACGGTGCACCAGCACCTTTATCCTTGCCCCAGAAGCACAGAACAGCCCAGGTGAGGTATTGTATCCAGGTGGCCTCTAAGGGCTGCCCTCACCGCCCAGAACCCATTTCTGATGGGAGAAGAGCAGCAAAACCCAGGCTGATCCTTCCTAGTGCACCTTTGGGCCAGACTACAGCACAGGGAAAGAGCAGAAAGAGATAAACTGGAAGCAGCAAGGGTGAAGCAGCAGGGCTGTTAAGCAGACAGGCTGCATCTCCAGGGGTGCTGGATTCCTCTGCAGGCTCGTGCCAGGGAGCAGAGGCAACACAAGGAAGGATGAGTCTGAACAGGCAGTGCTGGAAATGCAATTGCTCAGCTGTGTTGGCCATGCCCAGAGCAGAGATGATGGGTGTGCAAGTGCTGAGAGATGGGGTGCTGGGACCACCCTGCGCCCCAGCTGTGCACATTCCCCTTGGCTGCAGTAATTTAAGCTCTTTTGTTCTGGAAGTCACTAGTTCAGTACCCACATCATCAGCCAAAACAGCAGCCATCAAATTAACACATGCCACAGCTCCAGTTCCAAACCTCCAAAGTCTCTTCCCCAAGAATTACTATTTAATCTTTACCCTGCAGCAGGCAGCCTGGCGGTTCGGCGCCCAGATGTGCTGCGGCCACAAATAGTGCCAATCCCTGCTCCCTGCGCAGCCCCAAAAACATGACGCAGGCTGAGGAGGCAGCACATGGATCCGGATGAAGGCGAAGGAGAAGGAACTCGAAAAGATCAGGCTGGAAAGAAATAGCCAGCAGGCAGGCGCAGAAACCAGAGCCCGCCTAGAACGTGAGCACACACAGACCCTGTCAAAACACGAACACGGACGTGTCCCCTGCGTGGGAGGGCGTCGTGTTCCTTGGTAAGGAGTCTGTGCAACAGTGACAAGCAAGAGGGATGATCCAGAGAGCCAAATGCAGGCGAAAAGGGAAACGAGAGAGGGTCTGACAGTCAGGATCTGCTTCAGATACTTAATGAAGGAGAAAAGGACAAATGGTTGCTAAGGGAAATGGGACAGATGGCTGGCACAGAGAACTTGCTGACTCTTGGAGGCTTAAAACTTTTTTTTGGAGGGGTGGCAAAGGAGAGCAGGCAAATATGCAGCAGCAAAAGCAAGACGACGACCACTTCCCCCTTTCCCTCCGCCTCCGAGTGTCAGGGTAGATCATGTCAGAATGAAAAAGGTCACACAAGCTGCAGGAGACAAGATGCACTGGCACTTCTGCTCATCAAGAGCTCTTCCCCCCGCCGGCCCTTCATCCCGCTCCTCTTCACCAGAGGCCACGGCCACCAGCGCTGTCCCCACACTCCCAAGCTGGGTACGCCACGGGCAAGTCACAGCACTGCCACGGAACAGCAGGCCCCAGGACAGCAACCGGGCAAAGTCACAGCTCCAAGAGAGGGGAAAGCGAAGGGGATGCTGGCTCTGGAGATCAAGCTGTCTGTAAAATACCATAGCTCCTGGACATGCTGTCTCCGAGATACATTTACACCTCTCCCTGACATTTAAAACCATCTGAGCCTTTTGGCTTCTGCTGCTGTCATCCCTGTGCCAGGTCTTTTCTGGCTCTAAAAGTCTCCAACTTGATTCCCCTGCAAAGACAGCCCTCCCAACAGGTCTCAAAACCGCAGTGGCAGGGCACGGGGAAGCGGGGAGAGGGCGGGAGTTTCTGCTACCATGTCATTTGCTGGGGGTGGGAGGGGTGCCAAGAGTCTGTCAAATCCTGACGGCCATAAACAAGTCTCTGAAGGAAAGAGCCGAAAAGAAAAAAAAAAAAAACCTTGGCAAAGGCAGCAGAGCTCACAAACTGAGACACGCACCACTGCGTGGTGCCGAACAGAGCAGCTCTGTGCTGGGATTTGAGGGGTGCGAGGTCTAACAGCCAGAGCTGTGGGTTTGGGGAACCTCTGCTCCCCTCCGGCTGGACCAGGCTGCCTCCCATCACCACCTCCCCAGCAGCTCTCACATCCACCGCAGCCGCAGGGCATAGAACAGAGGGACTTGTGAAGCAAGGGAGGGCTCTGGGGACAGCAATCATGACTCCGCCATCCAAACTACTGTCACAGGCACCTCTTGGACTTGAAATCACCGCAGAAGGTCCACGAGGAGCTGCAGATCTCAACAGTTCAGTAAGCAAGTGCCCACATGAGACCCTCACCAAGCACTCGCTCCCAGCGAGCCCATGTCCGTGCACATACATGCAGCCCTGGGGGGAATCCCGAGCAGCAGGGACAAGATCAACCGCTTCACAGGATTGCTCCGCTCCTGCTGCCAAGCAGAGGAGGAAAAATTTGTTCTGGTCACCTCAGCACCACACAGCTCCAGCCACGGAGCACCTCCGCGTCCCTGCCGCACGGACCTACGGCTGCGCCAGGAGGCACGCAGGCATGCTTGTGCCAGGAGCAACAGCAGCCAGCACGACGGAAAACATCCTCGGATATTTCAAGGCAGCTGATGCTCAGCAGAGGGAGGATGCACCACTGGCAGGGCAGGACACAGGACCTGCCACCATTGCTCTCTGGCTTTGCTGCGAGATAGCTTTGGGCCACCACAGATTACCAGGGCCAGTAACAGGGAGAGGAGAAGATGAGGATAGGTGTGAGTGCCAACTCGGAGCCACTCGCCCAGACCGTTCAGCTGCCTGTGTAGGCAGCTACATCTTGGAGCTACGTTCAAAGAAGTTGCACATATCAGCAGCTACCATATTGCGTGCCAAACTGCCACGGCTGCTGTTGAGATAAACCCACACAAATAAACAGATGCTTAGACAAGCCAAGAAGATATATTATATCAGCACTGCTTGCATGCCACGGGCTGTCCCCAGGCTGGCCGCTCTCCAGCTTGTCCCATCCTGGTGGTCCTGTCAGGGAGGAGAAGTCATCAGCAGATCTCATCCCCGTACATCAGGGCAACGGGGGGTTTGCCAGGAGCACACACAGCCCCCTTCCTTGCCAGCCCCTTTTGTGCCTGTGTGACAGCAGCTCAAATTCAAGGTCAGGCATGCAGCAGTGAGTGGGAATGCCCGGCTGTTGGGTGGTAGAGCTTGGAGAGGAGCACCTGCAACCAGGCCAGGGGGATTACAGCTCTCCTCTGGTCCTGGAGCCAGGGGAACAAGCCCCACATACACAACTTTGCCCCATCACCACCTAATCAGTGTGATTGCAGTGAGGCCAGACTGATTGACACCACCCAGGCACTGGCCATTTCCAAGCAGGACACAAAGTTCACAGTGACCAAAGCAGCCTGCTAGCTCATGGGACACGCTGTCCCTGAAGGCCACAGCTGTGCTTGGCCTCCACATTGGCAGTCAAAACCACCTTCACCCTGGGACACTAACACAGCACCTCTCACTGGCAGAAAACAGCCTTAAAAGCAAGTATTTCAGAAGATCCTAGGAGGGCCCGCGCTAGGTGGCTGGGCATTCAGGCACATCTGGACCTCACTCAACCACAGAAAGACTCAGTTATTTTTTCCTGAGTCCTCTCTCCTCACGCTACAACCAAGATACCAAGGACATGAACAAAAGTAAATGCAGAGGCTAAAAAAAAAGGATGCTGTCCTTTTGCTTTCCTCTGCCCATGCACCCCAGCCCCCCCCCGCCCTGCATCCACAAGGACTTCAGTGTCCTCTATCCCTTCTGCCTCAGGCTCAGCCCTACCAGCTGCCTGGGTGCTAATGGGGGCACACCTTCCCCTTCCCCTCCTGCACAGGGCACTGCAGCGGGCAGCAAACCTCCCCTCTTTTCGGGGCAGAAGGACAGGCAGTTGTGCTCTGTCCACCTCTGGCGGGCACGGGGCCAGGGACGTGCGGGCATCACGGCTGCCAGCTGCCTGGATATTGGCACAGCAACTCCAACTGTGACAGGGCTGTCCTGCAGATGAGCTTGGCAAGACATTAAGAGCCTGATTTTCAAAATTAGGCTGATGTAATTACTCCTCCTAAAAGCACTGGCCTCAGCTGCTCGCGGTGACACCAATTACACCCCCAGCACCACACAGTTGCTGCCTGCTGTTGCTGACCGGTCACCCGAGTACACTGGTGCTACAGCCATTCAACAAGGCATGGAGCACAGCACAGGCACCGCCGGCCTCCAGCAGCACAGCCCAGTGCTAGCACTTCCCGAGGTCCTTTCAAGAGAGTCTTAATGCCACCACCCTGGGACCCAGCACAGGCACGAGGTGACACTGCGTGGAGCTGGGAGGGCTTCTGCTCTCACTGCTGCTGGGACAGCCCCACCGTGATGCTGGGGTGTGGACACCCTTCAGACTTGAGCCCCCCAGGGTCTGCATCCCAGAGCAGTCATGCAGCTGGAGGGGACTGGACTGGGGCAGGCAGTTGCTGGGGATCACACCACCGACACAGCCCTCCGTGCAAAGCAGAGCTTTAACAGAGTCTCTCCTTGAAATGTTTTTTTTTTTTTTGCTTGGTCACCAGCCCAGTTATCAGTGACACAGACTCATCTTCAGGAGTGCTCTTGCTGCCGGTTGCACTCCAGATTGTATCAGCCAGCAAACCCAACGCACCTCCTTGCCTCCTCCCTGCCATACTCTCCCAGCCCATGGGGGAGCATCGCTGGCTCTGCCAGCTAGCTGCTCCTCCTAGCCAGAGGCTGACTGGGGCACCAGCAGTGTGTCCTCACAGCCACAAGCACCCAGAGTCCTCCCAGAGTCATGGAAGCACCCTTCTGATGGGAGGGACACAACTTGTGCATTACGGTGACATTACAGCAGGGCCCAAGTCAGCCCAGGGCTACAATTTGGGGTTCAGCCACAAAAAGCAGCATCAAATAAGAGCAAGGAAAAGTTTTATAGCCACACAGCTGGGTTTAACACCCAACAGCCAGGTTATGAGCAGCTTGCCCAGAAAGGGCACAGGGCTGTGCTCACACCTAGGGCTGGTGTCCCCAGGCAGAGCAAGTCACAGCCAGGCAGTGCTAAAGGGGAAAAAAAGTTATTTGGGAGGAAGGTGGAGGAAAAACCCTGGTCCATCCACAGGGCCACGTGCTCTAGACAGGCTTCAGGAGGTAACTCACCTTCCTCCGATGCACCACCAGCAGCTCCGGGTGCCGCAGAGCCCCAGGTCACAGCTACCCCTGCAGACACAGCAAAGAGCCCAAGCCCAACATCCTCTTCCTGAAGAGCTCCTGCCTGCCTTGATCGCTCTTTTATCAGGGCATCTATTATCACTCATCTGCTTCAGGTGGGAGGCTGATGCACAGCACCTAGGCTAACTGGTGAAGGCAGCTGGGGCTCAGCCCTGCCTCCAGTGCACCACTGCAAGCAGGAAAAGCTTTCTACCAAAGGCAGGGAAGCCCTAAGCCGAGGGCGGTTTGAGGATGCTGGAGCTCGTGCTCAGCCTGCGCACGTGCGAGCCTCCCCGCTGTCCCCTGTCTCTCCGTCCATCCCTGACCATGCCGTGCCCTCCCCGCCCTGAACCTGCCACCCCGGCATTAGCTCCCCACCTTTCAGCTTGCTCCGATCTCATTGGGATCTCATGGGCCCATCTGTCTTTCCCTCCCGCTCAGGGGTTTCCAAATCCCCTGCTTGCCAGGGCAGAGGCCGATTTGCACGCCCCAGCCCCGTGTAGGTGCAATGCGGAAACAGAGGCAGCTAATGAGGGGGCTCATTTAGCCACTCACATCAGTGACCTAGATATGCCGGCGTGCTCTGCTCCCCTGCCTCGGCACCTCTGTAATCCCGGGGGCACGAGTGGGATTTCTGCTGGGAAGGGAAAGGATCAGCCCTTCTCCATCCCCGGGGCTGTACCTGCAGGGTCCCCCGTCCCTCTCCCTCCTTCCCCGGGGGGCTGCTCCTGCTCCCTGCGGTGCTCTCTGCTTGGCAGCCCTCCCTGACCCCATAGCAGGAGGGCTGCAGCGTGGGGCTGCCACCCCACAGCAGCCCCGAGGAAGGGCTAGCCAGGCTCTACTCCTGCCCACATCCCTTCTTCCCTCTGGAAAATGATCCCAGGGGGAAAAAGGGCCAGGGCTGCTGGCAGCCACCCCGTCCCACTGCCCAGCCCTTCTCCGGGAGGGGGACAAGGCCATCGGGGACTAGCCTGACGTCCCTGCGAGGAACATGGGCTTGGGGCAGCAAGGAGCAAGGGAAGGGGTGGCTGCGGTGGAATATTCCAGCATGGCCAGCCTCACCTCCTCGTCTTTGGCTGCTGCTTTTTAAAGCCTGTTTCCCTCGGGATGATGCAGCTAATTTAGCCAGAGGTTGGCCTCCCTGGGTCAGGGCTGAGGAAGGATGCAAATGGGACAGCTTGCTATAAAAAGCGACTCGCAGCTGCCTTTTTTTTTTTTTTTTGCAGCCAGGTATTGATTTTTCCTTGTGTATCTATAACTGGAGGGTACAGCGTGGCGGGGGCAGCTCTGCCCGTGCAGGAACCGGCCACCCCTTCCCATGCGAGCTGGGTAGCAGAGCCGGGTACGATCCCGTCAGCAGCACATCCCGCTTGTATCAGCTGGAAAGGGTGACGAGCGGAGGTGTAACCCTGCCACGGGGTCCCAGCACCCAAAACGACCCTGGCTCCACTCTACTCCTCTCCCCTTGCTGCCAGCCATGCCTGTAACACTGCCGGGCCCTGCTCCCTCCGTGGGGGATCGGCAGAGAGGGATTCCTGCAGCTGCTGCTGGGAATATGCGCTTTAGGGGCATTTCCCGTGGAGGAGCAGCAACCTGCTGGGACGGGGACGCAATGCACAGCCCATTCGGGCATCCCCACGGTGCAGGGAAAGGGGCACAGCGCTCTGGAAATGCAACTGCCCACTGCCCTGAAGGTCCTGGTTGTTCCTGTTCCTCCTCTCCCCCTCTTATTTTGAATACCTTTGCCAGCCAGGGGAAAAAAAAGAAATTGCTGCTGGCAGCAGAAGTGATTTTCCACTCGCAGCGCTCCTGCCTCGCTCCCCACACTCGTACCCAGCCAGGGACCGTGGCCTGAAATCATATTTCATGCATTAACTTAATGCCTTCCTGGAAGCCGGCAGAAACCCTACCCCAGTGCCGCACCGGGCTCTTTCGGGGTGGCTGGTGGCTCTGCGCAGAGAGTGGCCCACACTGGTGGGATGCCTGTGGGAAGCGAGCCGGGATGTGGCCGTAGCCCCAGCCCAGGCGGCTACAGGGACAGCCCCAAGCCTGTCCCATCCCGGGGTCCCCGTCACCCCACATTTCCCGGGGCGGTAGCCGCGACCCCGCGGGGCGGGAGGGATGCACCGTGCCATGGCCCCACGTCCCGCCGCCGCCTCGCACCTCGGCCCGGCCCGTGTCCCGGGGCTGTCCCGGCGGCCGCTGCCGGTGCCCGGTAGTTCTCCACGGGAACCACGAGGAGGAGCTTTCAGACCGCACCGCCGCCCGCTGCTCCCGGCCCATCCCGGTGCTCCCGGCGTATCCCGGTGCTCCCGGTGCATCCCGGTGCTCCTGGTGCATCCCAGTGCTCCCTCTGTTCCCAGGGCTCCCGGTGCTTCTGGAGCATCCCTGCGCTCCCAAGGGAACCCGATGCTTCCACTGCATCCCGGTACTCCTGTTGCTCCCAGTGCATCCTGGGGTTCCTCCTGGGGTTCCTCGTGCTCCCATCACATCCCGGTGCTCCCAGTTCACCTTGGCCCTTCACACCCATCCCTAGGGCTGTGCTCCAGGGATGCTGGAAGGGGTCCAGGCTGCAGCACCCCGGGACTGGCAGGAGCCGAGCTCTGTCCCCAGCCCCGCTCTCACTCCTCGGGGCCCCACATCTCCTCCCCTGCCATCCTGCGGGAAGCCACCCAGGAAAGGCCGGATTCAGGCTGGAGCTTTACCAGAGCCCTCCGGGAGCTGCTCGGGCTCCTGCCTTGCACCGCTGCCATGGGGCTCCCCCGTAGCTGGCTCCTGTGTGGTGGGATAGTGGCGAGGCATGGGACATCACTGCTGAGAGTGCAGGCATGAGGGACGTGGGAGCAGCCCCAAGATGGGCACCTGCATCCGCACTCATCGCCAGCCCCACCATCACGGTCCTCCCTGTGCGCAAGGGAACTGAAGCTCGACATCGTGCTGCTGGGAAAGGGCTGCGTGCAGGTTTTGGGTTTAGGTGCTGCGTGGACTTTTCCTCTGCTGTCGGGGTGAGTTATTCATGGCAGCCCTCCACCATCCTCACCGCAGCTCTGCACGGCTGCCAAAAACCACGTGCTCTGCCGGCTGAGGAGGTCGGAGGAGGATGGGACGCCCCATCACGGGGCTGAGCGGCCACAGCCCTCTGCGGCCCCCCACTGCCCCACGGCTGGGGGGTGTCCTCCCCACGGCACCCCACACCC